>NC_133931.1:61531239-61836596 GCF_031877795.1 Strix aluco | reverse complement strand
ATCAGCACAATCAGTGGACTGGTATCACAACTCTCTGGCTTTCTGGGGAAGATCGAAGTGTTCTGCATCTTTAGAGACCTATTTTAAAACAGAATAGCATTTTACTGTGCTTCATTCCATAATTAAGAAGGCCAAATCCCAGAAAAATGTGCTACTTTTCATTACATGGACTTTTAGACTGCACAGAGAAAAAGACATTGGCTCATACTGTCAAAACCAAAATGTTATGGCTATTTTAAAACATTTCGTGGTACAACTCTGACAAAAACCCTATCTCACATTGTTCAGTCCCCATATAAAGCCAGCTCAGCTTTAAGCATTACTTCCTCCTCCTTTCCAAGAAATTGACTCCATGCTCACCAGACCTTTTGCAAAGGGTTCAAGCATTACTCTTTTTATCTGCCCCTGGAGGACAAGATAATAGGAAACAAAATATCTGCTTCTGCATAGTTAGAGACTCCACAGTAGAAAAATGTTCCTATCATGAAACTTTGGGATCCTAAATAATTCAAGAAGGTCAAGCAGCTATGATTCTAGAAGATTTTTGACTGAGTCAAAACCACTTGAGTGGTTCTTTCTCACTGAAGCCACAGGAAAGAAGAGGTATTAGTAGAGTAAAGGTATACTGTGTTAACCAAAGAAGTGGCCTGATTTGCCAAAATAAACACCATTGTGTGTAGATCACTACACGCTATGAGGTTGTTAAAAATCTAGGCATTGTCCCATAGAAACCACTGCCACTGAACATTTTTTTAGAGATCTGAGAAGAAGAAAAAAACATTTCAAATAACAAGCAGCTCCTTAACTTTGATAATCCCTTAAACTCTGATAAGTTTCATGAAAGAAAGCAAAGTACTTGGCACATTTCAGCAGCAGTAAAAATGGTGATAGTTCCTTGTGGGAAGACAGAACTCAGTTGTGGAAGCGAGCTGCAAAAGAAATTGTTTTTAGACCATATCTTCCTAGTTTGGAACACACAAAAGATTTGGAGTTCAAGGGTCAGATTTTAATGAAATAAAGCAGAGTTATCTATCTCATCTGATGGAGGTGATGCAGTCTATACTGTTTAGATAGACTGAAGTCATGGAGAAAGGCAAACTGATTGAAACTCGACTATACCCACAGCTAAGATATGTAGTATTTCAGAAACAGCAAGATATCTGACACTTTTATAGCTCCATCTTCTCTGTATTCTCAGATGAGGTAGTTGTAGGGAGTGATAAGATCCTCTGAAGTTGTTTCTTCTCCAGGCTGAACAGGCTCGGCTCTCAGTCTCTCTTCACATGTCATGTGCTCCTGACCCTGACCCTTGGTGGCCCTCCGCTGGGTTTGCTTCTGTATGTCAATAATCTTGTGCTGAGAGCACAGAGATGGACACAGTACTCCAGATGTGGTCTTATCAATGCTGAATAGAAGGGAAGGATCACTTCCCTGCATGTGCTGTCAACACTCTTACTAATGCAATACAGGATATATTCAGCTTGCTGTCCACTAGGACCCCAGGGCCTTTTCTGCAGAGCTGCTTGCCATACAGTTGCCCCCAGCCTGCCTTGTTGCCTGGGATTGCTCCAACCCAGGGGCAAGACTTTTCATTTTCTCTTGCAGAACTTCAAAAGGTTACTGTGAGTCCATTTCCACCCCAATCTGGCATCACCTGCAAGCTTGCTGAGAGCACTCACCATCTCACTATCTGGGTTGTCAATGAAGCATCAAACAGTATTAGTCCCAGCACTGATCCCTGAGGGACCCACTACCTACTGGCCACAAGCTTGACTTTGCACCATTAATCACAACTCTTTAAGATCAGACTATTTTCTACCCACTTTATAGTGCCATTATCCATCCCATGTCCCACCAATTTGGGGACTGAGGAGGAGGCTATGGGAGGTTGTCAAAGAAAATATCAAGGTATACAACAGCCATGGTCTTTCCCTTGCCCACAGTGCCAAACACCTCACCGTAAAACACATGATTTGCATACGGAAAATATTTTAGCTACTCCCATTCACCTTGTTGTCTTTCATGTGTTTACACATGATTTACTCCAACAGTGTTCTCAGGGACTGAGGTGAGGCTGACTAGCCTGTAGTTATTTGGATCCTCCTTCTTGTCATTCTTGATGATCTAGTTTCATGGACTTGTGTATGACACCCAAGTGATTTAAGTAATGTCTGACTCTGCCTTGCTCTGCTGTGGGTATTACTTCACTCCCACTGTCTGCTAAGAGGCTCAGAAACCTGGAAGACCTGAGGACAAACCTTGCAAGTGAAAACCAAGGTATAAAAAAGCCATCAAGTACCTCAGCCTTTCTCATGCCCCTTGTCACTAGGTCCACTGCCCCACCGAGCAATGGACCCACACTCACTTGGTCTTTGAAAGAAACCTTTGCTGTCCCTCACCTCCATGGCTAGTTTCAGCTCCAGCTGAGCTGGAGCTTTCCTGGCTCCATTCCCATACACATGAACAATGTCTCTGTATCCCCCCCAAGTAGTCTGTCCCTGCTTCTGTGTGCTTCCCTTTTAGTATTTGAGCTGAGTCAGGAGCTACACGTTCATCCATACTGGTCTTCTGCAATGCTTGTATTCTGAAGAATGGGAAGGACAGTTCTTGTGCTCAGAGGATGCCGTCCTTGAAGATTAGCTAGCTCGCCTGGGTCTTTTGCTCTCCAAGGCAATTATCAACAGGATCCTGTCAAGCGCATCCTTAAACAGAGCATCTCCCCTCATCACATTATTGATCTATATCAAGAAATTGTCTTCAATCTATTCCAGAAATCTGGATTGCTTGTGTCCAGCCATATTGGCCGTCCAATAGATTTTGTTGTGGTTAAAGTCACCCAAGAGTACCAGCGTCTGGGACTCTGAGGCCTTTTCCACTTGCCTTAAGAATGATTCATCTGCTTTCTCTTGTTGATGAGAAGGTCTATAGCAGACACCTGCTACAATATCACCTGTGTTGGTCTGTCCTTTGATCTCTGCCCACAAGCTCTCCACTGGTCACTTCACCCAAGGCTCCATCCATTCAAAACACACCTTTGCATAGAGCATAGCCTTAAGGTAGGTGTAAGAGTCGGTCAGAAGATCAGCATTGTCTCAACATTGTCATCAGGGACATGGACAGTGAGGTACCCGACAACGGCCTGTTTGGAGCGCAACTGCCGACCCCTGGAATGGAATGTGGTGCAAAGGCTCCTGAATGCAGAACTGTGTGGCACAGCCAGTGCTGTGCTGTTCTCCTGAGTACTGAACCGTGTGGTGCAGGCAGTGCAGTGCTGTTCTTTGGTGCCTGAGCCGTGCAGTACAAAGAGTGTTGTGCTATTGTTCGGTACCTGGGCCTAGCCAGAGCAGTTAGTGGTAATTGCATAGCCATTGTCAAAAAGATGGATCGTGACTGTTGCCATAACACCGATGAAGAAATCATGAACCTCAGATGAACTTTGCTTCATTATAATACCAAAACACACCTCCTGGTTGAAGGTTACCCGCCTCTGAGACTGACCACACCTCGGACACTCCCCCCCGTGCACGCGCGATGGCCTTGCTCGAGAGGGGTGGAGATATGATAATTTAATTCTGAGAAGGGCGGAGACCCCTGAGGCAGAGGTGGAGCAAGGTGTGTTACTAAGCATAAAAGATTACTTCTGGACAACGAAAATTGGAAGCTTCCCCACCAAGGACCACGACGATCGACGACGCAGCATCAGCTGGACCCGGGACCGTTAGGACGTCGTGAGATCAGCGGTGGTAGCTATAACCTCTCTCCCTCTTCTCTCTAAAACTTAACTTTACTTTTCTCCTTTCTTTCACCCATCTCTAACTATCGCGTGCCTCTTCACAGGCAACCCAATAAAGTTTCACTGTTTGATTACTGCTATCCCCTTTGGTGTTGGTCACCTTAATTTTGCACTTTCGAGATCGTAGCAAACGAATCATCACGAGTCCACCGAGTGGACCGTGACAGTAGGACATCTTGTACTGGCATCTTTGTTAGCACCTTAAGGTACTTGTGACTTGTATAAACAACGGGGTTCAAGGTTAAGGATTTGCATCGTGTTTGTTACAGAAGAAAGGGATGAGTGTGCCAGACATGCTGGACTTTCTTAGGTTTTCCCCTTCTTTGAGGAAAGAATCCTGAAGTTATGATTTGCTGTCACTCTTTTCAAATATACCTGCACCCTAGTAATTCTAGGGAAGGAATAAGATTTTTGCATTAGAGAAAAAGGGGAATGAATGTGTACGCAAATGGAAAAGTTTCTGGAAAACTGATTTCAGTGTTGCTGAAATATAATTTAAGTTTTTTTGTTTAATTATTAATCGTATTATAGAGGCATTATTAATTCTACACATTAGAAATTGAAGTCTTTAATGTTAACTACTTATCTAATAATTTGTTAAACTGATTCTAGAAAGACACATATTTTCTATATTTGTGTTTTTAAATTTAAATTAATGAACAAATAAAACTGTCAATCCATCTTTTCTGATGGGATATACATATCAATGTTTGCAATACTTATCACAAAATCCACATAATTCATGACCTTACACACTTCTAACCTACCTCCTCCATGTTTCTTGAATTTTGTTTCACTATATTTAACTTAGATTGTACACCATGTAATGTTTATATGATAATATTAAGATATAATTTTAAAATACACAGTTTCAAATATGTCACTAAACAAATAGAAACTTCCTCATTAAAAAAATTCTTTTAAAAAACATTTTTTGAGGTAGAATATACCCTAGGACACAGGCATGTACTATTGCATTTTCAAAGAAAACAGTGCACTTTAATACTGCAGTGTTCTGTGTCTCACAAGTAAACTACCTGTCATTATGTAGCATGATGCCCAAGTCTGTTCTCAACTTAACTCATTCATTATACCATGTAGCTGTTTAAGCCGCAGACTGCTTGACATCCAGCTTTACAATATCCTAGGGTTTTAACTGGTATTTACCTCTTCTTTGCAATGGCATGATAATTATTAGTTTTGCAAGTGCCTATAGCAAAACTTGGTAAAAAAAAGAATGTTTCACATCTTGACTTAATAACATCCCATAGGTATTTTTTAATCAGGTTTACAAGTTTAGCTGAAAATCTCCAGTCTTCAGACCATCTGCATTCAGTCAAAGATAAGTAATGGAAGAAAGAGCTCTGTAACACCCCCAACATCTCCTGAAGTATATTAAAAAAATCCCTACCAAACCCCAAAAAACCTAAACACCAAATTCCAAAGTTCTTGTTTACAAAAAATTCCTTTAAGCTAAGGATTTCTATCTGGTGTTTTAAGTTAATTCATCTGAGCAAGACTTTGATGTGTAACTTGATTTCTTCAAGCTGGAGATGTAGTACCAATCACTTACCTGACTCACACGCAAATGTCTTTGACGTCTCATCATGAAAGATAATTGCCACTGCATGCTTCTTTGTCTCTCGAGGCAATCTAGTTATGTTTTTGATATTGTGCAGCTCAGTTACCTTAAAATGAAGAAAAGTATTTTAGGCCAGTGTATAAATAGTACAAACAAAAATATTAACTGTAACTACTCAATTTTTATTATGATCTGTTTTTTCCCCCTAAATCTACTTAAATTTATAAGTTTTTTAATCAACAAAAACACATAAATATGTACAGTCTACAGTTGCAAAGCTTTCTATAAAATGTAATGTATCAAAAAGTGAATGGTCTACTTCCTTAATAAAATTCTACTTGGAATCATAGTTATTACAATGACATCAAGACAGTCTTGTGAATATTTTATAGTATATTTTTCTATTTCTACATTCATACAGTGTTGATCAGTTTCATAATCTGCATCAAATACATAACCTAATGTAGGAACAGCAACGTCTTATTAGTTACGGAAAGTAACTCAATTATCATGCCAATTAGTATCACCAAACTGCAAGGATAGATCCTCATCTGTCTTTAAATTGTAATTGCCATCCTTATAAGAACTGAAAATTTTATTTTCCAAATATTAGAAAAACTTATCAACAAAAAAATACTCATATCAAATTTACAGCATAAACAATTCAATTTATTTCCATTTTCCTTTGATGCAAGTAGATAACTACAATTAACACAAATGGAAGAAAAATACGTTATTACAACCAGAGCTGGTAGCACAGCCTATATTAAACTGCTTAACACTTTACATTATAAAGTCTTCTCTCAGTTTCTTGGAACTCTGGGCAAACTTTATCTGTTTATAGTTAGCTTTTCCAGGCAGGACATCTGCCTCAGGCAGAATTAATTTCTTAAAAATGTCATCCATATGAGTTTGGCCACCTATGACTAGGAAAAAATGGACTGAATGTGGGTGGGTTTTTTCATTTTGTTTTGTAATTCTTATGCTCCCTCTGTACAGCTCTAGTATTCCTTTTCATATGCTAGAAAGAATGCTTTTTAAGAGACAGAAATTTTATATGGTGCTGTAAAAAAATGGAACATACTGTGGCAAAGACATTGCAAAAAAGATTGAGAGCAGATGAGCACTGAGAGTCATCAAGAAGCAGAGACAAAGCATGAAGTGGAATGTGTAGGTGCTGATGACAAACCTGAGACCAGAACTGAAGACTGCTATGGGGTCTATCTTGACAGCCTTCCACAAAACTCACTCCAGTTTGTCAATCTTTGCTGTAATAGGTATGTCAAAACTGTATGTGGTACTCTAGATGTGGTCTAATGACTGCTCAACAGAGGGGGATAATCACTCCCTGTATTGCTTGGCCATGGTCCTGTTCATACAGCCCACAGAGCTGTTGGCCATCTTTGATGGCTGAGGCACCATCCCTCAGAGCCCTTCCCACAGGGCTGCTCCCAAGCCTGTGCCATCACAAGGACTTCTCTGTTCCAGGGCCAGCATCTGGCATCTGCCTTTATTCAGTTTCATAAGGTCCCCGTCAGCCCATTCCTCCAGCCTGTTCCGGTCTCTGGAAGGTAGCCTCACTACCAAAAGCATATCAACTGATGCTTCCCAATTTGTTAGCTGCACAGTTGGTGAGTGCATGCTCATTACCTTCTCCAGGTTCCTGATACAATACTAATCAAGAGAGGTCACAGTACAGACACCGGCAGTTCTACATTTGCTACTGATCTTCAGGTAGAGTATGACCCATTAATCATGACTTTCTGGGTCTGACTAGCTGACCAGCCTTTCAACATCTAGACATCCACCCACCGAGATGATAACGTCCCAACTTGCATATAAGAATATAATGGGAGACAATGTCAAAAGTCTTGCTAAAGTTGAGTACCCAACAACATCCATGGCTCTCTCCTCATCCCAAATCGTAGACAGCTATCAGATTGGTAAGGCATGATTTACCCTTTGTAAATCCATGCTGCCTCTTCCACATTACTATCTTCTCCTTCATATGCCCAGAAATATGTTTTAAAAGGACTCACTCCATGGTTCTTCCCATGGGCTGAAGTGAGCCTGCCAGACTTGTAGTTCCCCAGGTTGATCTTTTGGCCTTTTTTTGGACACAGGTGCAACATTTGCCTTGCCATTGTGTTCCTAATCCCCCACAATTTTCATTTTAGCCATGAATTTCAGGGCTTTGCAACAATCCATTTGTTTCTCTATTTTTTGCTTGTAGGGGAAAGAGAAGGGCTGAAAAACACAGATACCACTGTCCCATTAAAGGAATGACTAAAATCTCTGTTAATTTTCCTTGATCTATGCATGTTAATGATCTAGTGTGTGAGAGGGCTCCTATGGCTTACCCAAAGCATTAATCTCAAGGAAATTCCATAAAAGGGAAAAAAAAAGCATTAGTAGGCAGAGAAGAGTGCAGACTCTAGAATTCAAACCCTGAAGGAACAATACAAAATCTAGAAGTCACTACTGAATTCTGAAGACCCTGAAGGGCCCAAAGCAGAAGGCAGGGAAGATATGGATCTACTGCTCTGGCTAAATAAGACGAGGATATTAGAGCAAAAGATTTAAAAAGAACTGGGACACAAAAAAGTCCAGGTTATTCTTAAAGAGAATTTATGTTTTTAAAATAATTTAAAGATGCACATAGCCTTCCTCTCAAAGGTTCAAAAAGACAATTCACAGTGCAATATGAAAGGGAAAACAATAATAGGAAGAAAAAAACTCCAGTGATTCTAACACAAGCAAATGAAACAGAGAGTGGTATTTTTACATGTGTGTGCATGTGTGCCTGTGCACACCATGCAGAAAAAAAAAAAACACAACACCTTAAATCTTGTTATGTTAAAAAGGGGAGATTTCTCTTTCTAGAATAGCAGGGAAGGAAATAGAAGTGTTCTGAGTAGTGACAACAGGGCATATTAAGCCTTCTTCCAGCCTGTCTCAGACAGTAGAGATCTACTCTTCTCTTAATATTTAAGTGTTACAGATTACTGAAAGATCCCCCAAAGCTAATAAGTTTGATAATAGATCCAAAAAACTTACATTCCTGGCACCAAAGCTACATAACTTTCATGGTAATTTTTGTTAAAAATAGAACTACAGACAACTGGGGACACATACCTAGCTGTCTAAAAAGATGATTTTATGCATTCTCTTTTTGATCAGTACATTAAGCTTGTTGTATTTAATATATTGACAGAACAATTTTTATGCAATAACATTCACACACTTAGGAATACTGTCAGCACAAAATGAACAAACAACAGAATTTTATGTTATTTGCTGGTGGGAATTTATTGTCTGAAAGAGACAATGAAAACATCACCTAATTCTGACATGCTGCTTTTTGGTACCCATACAAGAGATTTGGTTGAACAAAATGCAAGGCAAGTGAAGAAAAATAGTCTCCATACAAGGAAAAGGGGCTTTGTTTTAAACACATTGCAACCTTCCTTTGTCTCTGGAATCATACTGTCTCCCTAGACACACAGAACTTCTTATAACTCCAATGTGATAGGCAAAGAGTTACATGAATTGCCTCTTTCAAACTTCCTGACTTTCACTTTCTTTTTTTAAAGCAAGTTTTTTTTTTAGCCATTCATAGTTTCACACAGAAATCACATTCCTCTTGTGTACATCTCTCCACAGAAATGGACCTACTTCAAAATATCATGAGATATTGTGAGATACCTCTTTTGTTGTCAAATGCTTTGATGGTTTAACATGGGTAGCCAAAATATTTCTGCCAGTTTAAAAAAAAAAAAAAAAAATCTTTCTCCTTGAAATACTTTGTTTTACAAGAACTGTTTTTCTTGGAAATAATACTGTTTTAATCATAATATTCTGAGGATAAGGGGAATTTATACAGAAGTTAGGAAAAATAACTAATTTTACTGGGCAAAATAACAAAAAAGAGAAAAAAGTAACTGAGCTTTAGCACTCAGTCCCATCATAATATCTGAGAAAGCAGCAAATTTCACAGAATCAGAGAATGGTTGAGGTTGGAAGGGATCTCTGTAGGTCATCTGGTCCAATACCCCTGCTCAAACAGTATCACCTAGAACCAGTTGTCTGGACCATGTTTAGAAGGCATTTGAATGTCTCCAAGGTGGAAGACTCAGCGACCTTCCTGGGCTACCTGTGCCAGTGCTCGGTCACCTTCACAGTAAAAAAGCATTTCCTGATATTCGGAGGGAACCTGCTGTGTTTCAGTTTGTGCCCACTGCCTCTGGTCCTGTCACTGAGCATCACTGAAAAGAGACTGGCTCTGTCTTGTCTAAACCCTTCAGGTGTAGAGAATATACTCACTGATGAGTATATAATGAATGAGCCTTCTCATCTCCAGGCTAAAAAGTATCAGCACTCTTGCCTTTCCTCATAGGAGAGATCCTCCAGCCCCCTCATCATCTTTGTGACCCTTCCCTGGACTCTTCAGCATGTTCACATCTCTCCTGTACTGGGAGCCCAGAACTGGACCCAGCACTCCAGGTGTGGCCACACCAGTGCTGAATAGAGGAGAAGGATCACCTCCCTCGATCTGCTGGCAACACTCCTCCCAGTGCAGCCCAGGATACCGTTAGCTTTCTTTGTTGCAAGAGCACCTTGCCGGCTCATGTATACCAAATCATATACAAGTTGAAGAAGCAGTTCTAGTCTTATCTCTTGGGCAAGTCAACAGCTTGACAGAAAAAAACCCCAGCAGTTAACATCTCAGAAACACGAGTTGATACTAGCAACAAGAGGGGTTGTATTATCAAATAAGCCCCTGAGTATTTCTATTGGTTATGTAATTTTTAATATCAGAGATATGAATTTTTGCTTCCATGTTCATCTTTTGAAACTGTACTGAATGTTTCCCTCCACAATCAGAGCAGAAAGATAGAGGCAAGAGTAATGATATTGTGAAATTCTATCCTCCTACTGTTCGAGAGAATCAAAGTTAATCAAATTCAGAATTCTGGGTTTAATGCCAATGAAGCTATTTAATGCCAATGAAGCTAGAATGCTATTCTACTCACCGAATATCTGCAATTAAAAAATAAACACCTAGGAGTTTATATTATTTTGTATGAAGGAAAAATGAACTTTGCCTTGGCAACCAGACTGCTTTATCTCAGTGATTCTTAAAAGTGTGGTTTAAACTTTTATTTTTTAAATAAATAAACAAACCTTTTTAAAGGGGGAAAAAAGTATCAAAACTACTGAAAAGACAAAAAAATCCTAAAAAAGCCATAACTTTTTGGAAATAATTTAAACCATCTCTTTGCAAACTTTAAGGTTTTAAAATAATCAAATTGAAAATTTACCAAAAAGAAAAAGCCCTTTTTTCATGAGTAGTGCATTAGGCATTTCTACTTTTTTAAGCCAGGAATGTTATACCAAAACTTGCTCTCTGTGGTATCATAACAGACTTGTTGACAAAATACAGTCTGGTTCATTGAAAACATTGCTGTTCTTCACAACAACCAAATAGTATGCTGGAACTACCTAGACCATTTGTAACCTTGTTCCAGTAAGAAGAAAAGAATAAAGGGAAAATTTAATGTGCTGTTACACATGTAAGAGTCTTACCTAGACTTCCCACAAAAAAATATGGAAATATCCTCATTGTGGAATTATATTTTCCTAAAACTTTGGTAATATTAAAAACAACTCAAACCAACAAAAACTTTCAAAATAATTTTTCCTATTTTTCCCCCATTTTTATCCCTTTAGAACAAAATGAACTTTAACAACAAATAAAATCCCTAATATTACCTGTTTAGTGAGTGATCTTGCAAATAGATTTCTTGCCAATCCTTATCTTTTACAATTTCTTCCAGTAGGCTAAATAGATCCTTTTGTATTAAGGTATGATTATGTAGTTTACAACTTTTCATCAATGTTAGTATTTTAACTTAGGCTTTCTTTTCTCTACTAGACATTGGTGCTATCATTTAGTGCAGTACTCCATATGGCACTTAGTGTGGTACACGTTAGGGGCTCTTAGCACCTGGTCCATTTCTCAGTTCTCCTACTCCTCATCAATAATTCCTGCCTCATATGTCCATCACTCAGCAGCCCACACATACATTTCATTGCTTTTTTTTTTTAATTCTATTTGGTTTCTTGATCTTTTCCTATATCCTAAAACCATTTTACTTGTTTCTAGAATGACAGTTGAACACTGGTTGAGGAAAAGATGTGGAATAGTTACTTAACTTATATATAACAAACTTTTCTTTGCTGAGATTTTTTTATTCCACTTCTTTTTCATATCTAAAAGTGTTTTTCTTTATTGAGGGCGGGGGGGGGGGGGGGGTGGAGGGTTGACATAGCTGTATCAGAGACATTCAACTCATTCACTTCTGGTTAATATTTGATAAAAGGACATAACTCTGAGGGGCTACAAGGTAAGATAATTTCTAGGATTGGTAAAGGCAGCATCACACTCCTGCAAAATTAAACTAGGCTAGGCTTGCACCAGGGTCTTAAGGCTACCCATCAGTGTTAGTTCTTGTAACTTGCTTCCTCTCAGTCAGGAATTTGGACAACCTCAAAGATTCCACATCAGCACAGCTGAAAAGAAATGCACTTGATCTGTACACAGTTTCTTTGGGTGAGTCTCCGATTGTTCACCAAAATGCAAAACCTCTATACATCAAGCACTGAACAAGAATGTAAAAGACTCTATAGATACATTTCTGCCACTGTTGTTTATATATCTAGAGCACCTAAGAATCATTCAAATATTGCTTCAAGTAATGCAGTGCACCTCCTCTCATCCTCATTGTTTTTCTTTATTTTGGCCTGCAAATAAGTGCAAAATTTAAAACTTGTTTTGTGTTGGTATAACACCTCATCTAAACATAGCACCACTTTCTAAAAAGAGCTTCTGCTTGCTTCCTTTAAGTAACTGGTATGTAGAATAGTAAAATCAATAATGACCATCACCTTGTAAATGTTGACTAGCCACATCTGGGTGGACTAATCATCCAAAAAAAAAAAAAAAAAAAAAAAAAAAGAAAAGAGAGAAAAAAGAAAAGAAAAAAAAGAAAAAAAAAATAGCTGCTTCTCTATATTATGACTGTATAAAAAAGTTACTATCTTTGTTTTCAAAAGAAAGTAAATATATAAAATATAGAACAATCATCAACCTTAAGAACAAGAGGAAAAGCTGGAAAGGACTCCTCTAAAGGAACCAACAGTGAACAAATTTATGTTATGTGGTCAAAAAGATAAGAGGATCAGAGGAAGAAGAGAGCTTATGTCCTCACTTAGAAAAAAAAAAAATCTTCACTTCCTTGAAGATATTCCTTATCCTATATCTCATGATAATCATCTGTATCCTGAGAGGTTCACAGGAACTTGAAGTCACCTTTCTGCATGAAGATCCTAAACTTGATGCTAATACCAAATCGCTTCAATTCCCTACTCCCTGTCAGAATGCCCAAGCATTGCCTGATGCCAGGTGACTGAGTTACAACACTGAAGGATTGGTCTATATTAGTTTTAGTGCATTTCTGTGCCAACAGACTTGGGAAAGATCTGAAAAACATCATGATAGATTTCAGAAGTCTAACTCCATTTTTCCCTAGCTAAACCAATCATCATTTAATTTCAGTAAAGTCACGCTGCTGATTTCTAGTAAATAATTCAAGTGCAGGAAAATTACTAACACAAGATGGTCTGCAGTGGCAGATAGCAACAGCCTAAATCCAGGCATGATACCCAGGCATAGGCTGATGATCAAGGAAATTATTCAGGATTGTTATATAGAACATAAAACCTCTGAACAGTAGACCCAGCCTTTGAAGTGGACAGTTACCTATGGTTAGCCAGAAGAGATTAGATAATAGACTGCTAGTAACAAACTTTTGATCTTTAGCCCTTACCTGTCATGACACAACATTTCAGAACTCTCCCACTCCCCCAGTCTCAGCACTGGCTATAACAACTCATCTATGTGAAGAGCTTATTTTTACATGGGAAAGACACCCACTTTTTTTCTGTCTAGGATTCTGTGACCCATGTTATAGCAACCTATAGACTTCTTTTTGAAAGTGCATTTGTTGACTAAATAAATTACAGGAAATAATTACAAAATCATATTTTCATTATGTTAGCAAAATATGACAATACAGTCACTGTCAATGCAACTTGAGATACCTACTCATTAAAATGTTTGGGGGTTTTGTTGTTTTCTTTTCTTTTTGGCATCTTCATTATATTCTTAGATGTGAAAGGCTGTTAAATTACAAAATACACTTAATTTAAGACGCATTGCTTCTTAATGGTCAACATAATTTGACATTTTTCTGATTACTTTCTTTGAAATTACATTTAGTTCTCTCAGAGAGGAAGGATTTTAGGAACAATTCAATACACTTTCTCTTGAATCCATCATACTTCATCACTGACCTACACTGGACATTTACTTGTTTGCTTATTGTACTAAAAATCTGCGCTATCCACTTTTGTGTTACATGGACATGTAAAGACTATATGTATCTAACACATCTAGGGCTCTAGTGCCCAAATTTTATGTTTAAATAGATCAGATAATTCTTCCACAACTATAGAAATATTACTTCCAAATCACATATTACATCTGTATCACTACAAAAAAATACAATTCTACACTAAGTAAGAAAGGAGGTCCAGAAAAGATGAAAACCACAATAATCATGCATAAAATCTCAAGTGCTCCATTCTGGGTTATATCCTCCTTGAATTCTTCCAAGCGCGTGCCTCCCATATGAAATTGGGAGGGAAATGATTCTGCAATTCCATCTACTGAATGTTATTTCCACTGTGCAGAGTCCTGGAAATTGCTTGGGCAGAGGAAAAGGTCTGAATTTACATAAATGGATTTCTGTTTTGCATTGCACACTACCTTCCTGTCATTTAATTTCTATCTAGCAAAAATAGGAGCAGAAGAGAGAGCTAAAAAATGTAATTGTTCATCCTCTTATTTCTTAATAATGGCCCACATACTACCATCTGTTGTATAATATCACACAAGCAGTAATGTAACAGAGCAAAAGCCAACACAGTGGCAAGGAGCAGGGACTCTAGTGAATGATGCCCAGACATAGAGAACTACCTCAAACCAGAAACAGCATGACAACAATATGAGCAATATAAGAAGCAAGAGTTACATTAACTATCATAGCAAGCAAAGGACAAAGGAGGCACCAATATGCTAACATTACTCTGAATGCTGCTGCCAGTCTGCAAAAGGAAAAAAGGAGATGCTGGCCCATTGCAGATGAAAGGACTAGAGAGAGGAGTATCTCAAAGAGACAAAACATCTCCTTTCAGCTCAGTTTTCAGTCATCCTCTCTGCAGTTAGCAGTGTCTCCTTTTACATGGTTAAATCCAATTGCCACAGAGTAGAAGGTTTGTTACCACTTCAGACAGAGCTTCATGTGATTTTGGCTCCTAAAATAAGGCAGTGTGCTGCCTGAAAAGCACAAAGACCTTTGGGACTGGCCAAAGGTCTGCTTTAACAGATGCACAGCCATCAAGGGAAGTGACTTCTTCTTTATTCAGCACTCATTAGATCACATCTGCAATACTGGGTCTGGTTTCAGCTCCCCAGTGCAATTGATAAACCAGAGTGAGTTCAGTAGAGGGCCCCCAGGACAGCCAGAGCTGGACCACCTGGCCTGTGGGGAGAGGTTGAGGGATGGTGGCTACTCCAGCCTGCAGCAGGGAGGGCTTCAGGTGCACGTAACAGCAACTCCCCCCCTCCCGTGCCTGCAGGGGGGTTATCAAGGAGACAGAGACAGGCTCTTCACAGCTGTGCCTCGTGGGAGGAAGAGGGACAATGAGCATAAACTGAGACAAGAGATGTTCAGGCTGCAGATGAGAAGCAAGGTTTTCACCTTGAAGACAGCCCAGCAGTGGGACAGGCTGCCCAGAGAGGCTTTCTCTGTCCCTGGAAGTTTTCAGGACCCAACTGGACAAAGCCCTGAGCAACGACATCTGATCTCAGAGCTGGAGTTGGACAAGAGACCTCCTGAGGCTCATTCACATCTGAATTAACCTGTCAGTCTAAGAAAGGGATGTTAACAGTTCTGTAAGGCTATTTGGACCTTTACAGGTTTGGGCAAACCCATGTGGGATTAGGCATTTAGAGTATTTAAAATTAAACACATTTTGCTGACTTCAGCATATTCTGCACAAAACCAGCACATGACAATCAACAATAGGATTAGGGGATGCAAGAGACTGAAGACCAAGACTTGAGGTAAAAAAGTACTAAGAAGCAGAGAGAAATGAGAAACCTATTTCATGAAAGAATAGCAAAACTTAAAAGATTACAAGAGGAACATAAGAAGGGAGAAGAGAAATCCCAAGATCAGAAAAGTGAAAGAATGGATCACATAAAAGCAAAACCAATTCACAAAGAAAACAGAAGAGTTTTCCCCATCTCTGCATGCAGATTCATCCTTGGAAGAAGATGAGTTGTTATGGTAACAACACTCTTCAGGAATTTTGCCAAAGACTGGCATATCAACCTCCACATTACGCCTCTGGGACAGGTCTCCAGCTGCTATTTCAGAGGAATAAGGTTTTAAGAAACTGCTACCAAGTGAATGTTCATTCCTCTAAGCACTAAATGGAACCCACACCTATAACAGCAGTAAGAATTTTATTTGTTAACTGAAAAAGTAGATAATAAAAACAAACAAACAAAAAGTGACAGAATGAATGTATATATTAAAAATAAATCAGGCTAAGTACAAGCCAGTAATGTCAGGCCAAGAAAGTGAAGTTTGATGGGAAGAAATATGCATAAGTCTAATAGAAGAGGGATACTGAACAATTTCTTATGAAATTCCAGATAAAACTGAGATTTTTTTTAAAAAATTAAAAAGTTTCATTTTTTCAGCATTTTTGGAGAATGTAGATGACATTATGTAAATTTAGACTAAATATAAAATAAAATAACTATCTTTTAATTTCTCAAAATTTAAATAAATGTAAAAAGAAAGAGAAAATCTGAATCTTCACCTCAACTCCCTCTTTTCTCTAAGTCTTCACTATTGCTAAGTATTGCTAAATAACAGTATTACTGACTTTCGTATGGTCTACAACATGGGTACCCAGATTCATGCTGTATTCTAACTGCCCACTTACCACATAAGCACTTACAAACTCTTTACTTTGCCTCAATGAAATCTAGAAAAATTAAGGATGGAAATCAAACTTACTTGATTAGCTTTTGTTATGCCACTTTAAATGCTATATTGTTTCTCAGTGTCTGTAAATCTAACCTATCAGGGCAGAATAAGCATATTAAGTCATACCACCTACCTCTAATAGGCAAAGAAGTAAGGGTTTTGCCAAGCCAAGTTCCTTTATTTTCTCTCAAACTGCGCTGCTGTAATACTGCCAGGATTGAACTGCTGCCTAATCTTATTGGATTATTCTGGTTTTGGCTGGTATCCTGGTGTTTTAAAGCAATACTTAAAATTTGATCAGTTCATGTGTATGTGGACCTCTTCCGTTAACAAACATTTTAATTAGGATTTTTAAATACATACTGAAAAAGACATGCCTTCACACTTCAAAGGGTATTTTTATAGACAGTCATTTGTAATATAAAAATCCCAGTTCTCCCCAATCCCATTTTCTCACTATCCTAAAGAACCTTTGAAATATGTTTTCCAATCTGACCTTTCATTTTGATGTGCAAACTGAATGTCAGACTACTGTGTTAGTATAGCATTAAAAAAAAAAAAAAGGGAAAAAAACTGAGCCTTCTGTAAAAGTGAGCATTGACAAAATTTAAAGTAACTAGTGCCTTAATAATAAAAGAGCACTCTCATTTGAAACCCAGGTTCACACTTGAAAAATAACACCACACTAGAGAGATGGCAGAGAGGGAAGATGCATCACAACTGAAATAAAATAGGTTTCCCAATTATCTTTCCAAATTTCAGCTACAATAAAAAAAAAATAAAAGATACTTTCAATATCAAACTTCCTGATAGTTACTAGCTATGCAAACAGTAGCACTGTGCTATGCCTGAGAAACAAAATGGGGCATTCCATTAATGTAGTTTAATTATCCAAGTAGAGTAATAAGGATACTTCACAATGCATGTGTAAATGAATTAGATTATTATATGATTTTTTTAATAGCTTTATGAGGCTACTAAAATATACTGGACAGTTAGAAGCTGTTTCAATTTCTAAGAATTTCACTTTCAACATTCTCAAAGTACATGATTATGCCCAGACCTTTTCTAGTTTCAGCCCAAAGGTATTGGTTAATTAAAAGGAATATGTTATTGATCTTCAAGGAAAAAGAAAAGGAGAAATGTATTTTTCCTTTAAATTTTCCACTTGGTTTATTTAAATTGGCTGACCTGTAATAATTCCCAAACTTATCTTGTTAAATAAACTCAATTAAAAATAAGTGTTTATTAACACAGACTACATTTGAAAACAAATTACAAGCAAAGACATGCTTACAAAATATAACTGTGTTAAATGCAGTAAGCGATAGGTATATTATTCTTTCTGTTAAACTGCTAGGTATAAACCTAACTATGAAATCTCCCACCGCATTGACAAAGTGGGTCAGGAGTGTTAGAGGAGACAAGTAACTGTAGGCTTTCAATGCACATAAATTATTTTCATTGTATCTATGCTGTACATTATGCCAATGGCTGAGCCCTAGGCTTAACTCCCCTTCCTACCCCTTTCAAATGGTGAAAGCCTCCAACTTAGGCTGCAGCTTCCTTTAGTCAGATCTTGAAGCCATGGGGAAGCCTTGGGTCTAAATTAGCTGAGAAAGGCTGGCTTACTTCCATTGTACCACTCACAGGGGGAAAAAAAAATCACAGTTGAGAGGCACCTCATGATGCTGGTTTTAAGGACCTCTCAGATGCTGGGTATCTGCTGAACTATCAAGAGCTGTATTCAAAAAAACAGAAATTACATTAGCCAGGAAAGGAGAAGAGACATCATCTTCATCATCATCTTTGCCCCCCCCCCCCCCATTCCTGGCTCTTCTAACTTGATCCCAAAGGTCATGAAGCTGCACACAAGCACAGGATTCAGCTGGGGGCTCTGCCCCATAGCTGACTGTGGACAACAGCAAGTAATACAAGCCCATGCATGGACATATACAAGCACAATCACAGAGATATCCACTAACCTATTATTTTGTTTTTTTTTTTTTTTTTAAAAAAGATTAAAACAATAAATACAAACCCACCACAAAACCAGTATTATTTAGAAAACTTTACTCCCGTTAATTTTTAAAGGGTGTAAAGATGCCTCAGTGTCTTCAGAAATAAACCCCATCCCAATCCAACAATAACAAAACTGGCATTTTGATGCTGTTCTTAAATATAAACATATATATTAAAGGCATCTCAGATATTCTGAAGGTAATATTAACAGCACCATATCACCTATGAGGTTCTTGATGCTAATCAGAAAAATACATCAACTATATGAAAAAAGATATAAAAAGAAAATTTATGAGTTTAACCTAAATTCAGCACATGCCTGTACATGTGTGTGTACACATACACTCAAAGTGGTCCAGAATTCCTTAGGAAAAAAATGTGAAAGAGAGAAAAATGCAATAGAGATCCTGAGGGGGGAAAAAAAAAAAAAAAAAAAAAAAAGAAGAAGTAATAACATGCAGTAATTTGAAAAAGAAGAAGAAAATGTAAGATTCCGAACAAGAATTTAACCCTTCTTTTAGGATCTTTTTTAAAAGAAATAGGTTTAATTTTTTGACAAACTTTTGGAAATGTTTTCACTTTATCTACTACTAAAATTAACTAAAACTTGTAGGTTGATAATTTTAAAATTCTTTTAGCTTAACTGTCATTGGGGATAAATTGATTTTGAATATCTATTATGACAATTACATACAGCTACATTTTCAACTCTAATGTATTTTTAATAACCTTCATCAGCCAGTGATTTGAATTTCAAATTTCCTTCAATGAAGAAGTAAAAATTAGATAGGTTTCTGCCAAGTTTCACAATAAATTGCTCTTTATTTACGTTGCAAAGCTTCCCTTACTATAAGCAAACCAAAACCTTAAATGAAACCTAGTACTCATAAGAGCTATTATATTACATCTCCTGTTATTAAGAGAAAGTAAATTACAGTGACAAACCTGTCTGTCCTCCCTGGTACCCCATAACACGATGGTTGTACCTGTCTGCTTCCTTTTATAGCTATTGCACAAGGCACCATGTCTCTTCCCATTTCCACATCAAAATGGTAAACATTCCTCCAACAACACAGACACAATTCAGAGTAGCTTCAAGGGAAAAATTTGTCATTAAGAAAAAAAAATATCCTCACATAACATTTCTTTACTAGTGTTATAAACAGCAGGCTATATAATTAGGTTTTTAACTTTCATCATGAGCTTTTATTATTTATGTAGTATACTTACTTTCTACACTTAAACAATGAGAATAGACACACAATATTGGAAAAAATAACAAATGCAGTCAAGTGCTGAAGGCTACCAAAGGAAGACTTAAGTATTACTTTGACTACTAGTTCAATAGGTCCAGTCCACCCTTTTCCTGTTGTTTCTATGGTGGTGGGCCCCACTGGGTCTGATCTCTGTGTGTTAACACAAATAAATACCTTTATGTTTATTGGCACCCCATCCACACATATTATGATACACATTGTCTTAATTATATGATTACATTTGATTTTTTATAACTATTTTTCACTTCAGCCAGAATAAATTATAAATACCATTCTGTTAAATAGAGGCTTTATAAATTATGTTTGATTCTCATATCTTTATACTGTTTTTCTGACTTAATGGTATACTGGTTACACCCTGGTTTTTCTCAGGGTTCTTCCATAATGGACATCACACAAATATATTACACACAGATCGTTTCACAAATATTCATTTATTTTCACACCTTCCTCACTTCTGAGAGGCATGGATCATATTGACAGGGAAGGAAGAAAGAAACTGCATGGTGAAAAAAAATGAAAGCAAAAAATATGTCCTTTAAAATTCCACTCTGAATTTGAGATATCCAGGATTCAGCTTATCAATACTTGCATTGAAAGGGGGAGCTTAGTTAGTGCAAATCTCCATAGCAAAGCCCAGCCCAGCCCATCCTAGCTCAACTGTTTGTTCTTGATCTCCCCCCAAAGACCAGTGGACACCTCCTTCAGAGACTTTATTTCCAGTCTCTCTTCTCAGAAGTACCTATCCCCCAGTTTCACCTGGGTACCTGGTACTGAAACCCTCACTCCCAAACACAGGGTCTTCTTATTTCAGAACGTATCACTCCTGGGAAATGTCTGAGAAGTGCACATCTCCCACCTGCTGAAACATGACGTAGGTAGTGTTATCAGAGAACAATTTGCTTTGATGCAAAAATCTGAACAATCCCTCTTGCTTTCTCTTAATGTGCATCTGTCTTGCTGCACTCTTTGCCCCAGATATAATTGAGCTGAAGAGACAAACTACATCCATACTCTTTGCTTCCTTGTCCACCTCTCTCTTACTGTGAGATTTTTATTTCTGTACCAGTCTCCTTGTTTTTGTGCAAAGTCATTAATGATATGCACTTTCTTCACTATCTTCCCATCCAATTCTTCCCTTTAGCATTTCTCATGTTAACTTCTACAACAGCCAGCTTTCCATCTGTGAGAAGCTCTTGGTGTTTCTCCCAGATATCTAATTGATGAGGTGCTTTCATAGTGTGCTGGAGCATTTATTCCTTTATTTTTCTCTCACGCTCTAACTTTTGGTCTATTTCTTCTCTAAGTTTCAATTCAACAGTTTTCCTTCCCAAGTTACCTAGGTGCCAGAGGATTTACATACAGAGAACGGCTCCATGATCTCATCTCAAACACCTGACCCTGTACTAGTCTTCAGAAATGACAAGTAGCTATTAGAGTGAATGTCAGGCTTTAGCCCTGAAAGAACTGAAGGGAATAGATTACATTACTCAAGAGAAAAAATTATCTGAATTTCCATCATATACGAAGCTTCATAGATGACATGAGACATTTCAGCTGTCAAAGTCAGAAGTGTTTCTAACAAACATGCACAAAATACAGGTTTGCAAAAGCTTTAAACTTTCCCAAAACATGGCTAGATTTTCATGGCAAAACCAGAACATACATAACTGACACACAAACCATTGTGTTCTCTTCTGTAAAGCAATAACACTAAAGGAGTTCAAAGAAAAAATCTCTTGGGAGTGTTTTAAGAGACACTAGGATGATTATATTTTTTCCATCACTAGAAATAACTGAAATATACTCAGGAGATGGCAGGACCAGTTTGACACAATACATGCAGCACAGGGATATATCAAGAGCTTATAGCAACTTTAATGACACATACTTCATGGTTCACATAGAAGTCAGGTTGAAGGAACCCTGGAGATCATCTGGTCAAAGCATGGCCTTAGATAAGGTTATACAAGGCCCTGCCAAGCTAGGTCTATAAGATTTCCAGTGAGGAAATACTGACCTCTCTGGTCTGCCTGCTCTGATATTTAGTTGTTCACATGGCTAATATTTTTTTTCTCCTTTTGTCCAGCTAATTTACCCTGAAGCAACCTCTGGCCCATTGCCTCTTGTCCTTCCCCTGTGCATCCTTGAGAAGAGAGCACCTCTGACTCTCACCTCAGTCACCTCATCAAAACTGGAAGGCTGTGATTAGAGTCCCCCCAGGCCTTTTCTCTTCACTAGTGCAAACCCAGTTCCTTCAACCTTTCTTCATATGGCAGGTTCTCCTACCTCCAATTTTCTCACTGGCCCACTGCTGGACCCTCTCAGTATTTTCAGTGTCTATCCTGGATAAAGCAGCAAGGAGACCACAACTGGACACAATGTTCCAGATATGGCTTTACAAGCACTCAGCAGGGGGGAGCTTTCCTAGTTGAGAGTCCTCAGCCTGCTGCCCATACTCCTGCTGAGGCAGCCCAGGACATGGTTTGCCTTCATTGCTGCCAGGGCACATGCTGGCTAAGGTTCAGCTACTGCCCAGCAGGACCCTTGGGGCCTTTTCAGCAGCCCTCCAGCCACTCAGTCCCAGTCTCTTCTGTTGCTTTGGCTATTAGGTCTCAGGTGCAGGACTTCACATTTAGCTTTGTAGAGGTCATGGAGCCTCCATCTCTGAAGATATTCAAAACCCAAGTGGCCACGGCCATGAGCAATATGATCTGACTGATGCTGCTTTGGGCAGGAGATTGAACTAGATGGACTCCATAGGTCCCTTTCAACCTTACTTGTTCTATGGGTCAATGACATTTTGGAAGCCTTACATTATAAAAGTATTTTTCCTTTTTTTTTTTTTTTTTCCCCCTGCTGCTGAAATGCTTAAATGTTCCTTCCCTATCCAATAATATTTTTTACAGTAAAAAGTTCAGTCCTCCAGCTTGTTTTAACACTTAATATAATGGGAATACAGGCTCCTGTTTAAACAGCTGATTTTTAAGAGTAGAGTGTCCCTTTTGCTGCAAAACTGTGCATGCACTCCAGTACTACTATGAATTTAAAGTGTACATGGATCTTCATATAAGAACCACCACTAAGATGTCTTGGAGTTGCTTTATTTTACCAGTAGAGACTAAGATATTATCTTTATTTTTCCCATCATTTGTTCCCTCGATACTTAGATTCAGCCACTGATGTCACTGCTGAGGAATTCAAAGTCGCCCACTGACATCACTTCTTTATTTACCCTGTGAACTGACACTTCTAATTAATAATCTTCAAGGTTAGAAGGATGAGTTAGAAGGGTGCCTTCAAGGTTTAGAAGGATGAGTAGAGTCCTACACAGGAAGAGACTCATAGGGTCATTTAAGCATTTTAGGTCCATGCTTCTAGGAGCTCAAAGTTCTGTCAGAATGCTCAGTTTGTAGATTTCTTCACTACGTTGTTAAGGAAAGAAGATGTTACTGCCTTAATAAAATCTTTGTTGAAAGAGATTTTGTTTTTTTAGTTTGCGTGCTGCCCTTTGATGTGCTCAGACTCTATTAGCTTTATTACCACCACAGCTCCAATTATTCCTGCAATTTGCTTTTTGGTGCATAGAATGCTTGCTTTGAACGTTGTTCAGATACGTCTATATTTTAAGAGGGATCTGATAATTACTGAAAATCTTATTTTTTGGTGTACAGAACTAAGTAATTTTACTAAGTTATTCATTTTAATCTCATCATTCAAGTAATAGCTGCTCATGAAAGCAATCTCCTTTGTAACCTCCCCATACCAAACAGATGATTTTGCTAGACGACAAGATATTACTTGAAAGTGTTGTAAACAAATATTTGAAGAGAATTACATGTCAAAATGGGGAAAAATAAGGATATAGTTTTCAGGAAAATTTAGTTATCTCTGCTTTGGAAGACTCAGCAAAATAAGGGTGCAAAAAACACACAAAGTACATTTGGGCACCTCTTTCAACCTCAAAGAGCAAAGAATTACAAAAAATAACTGTTAAATTCTTGATTCTTTGCGTATAAAAATTTGCAAAATATTATTCAAAACTAACAGTCACACACATTCACTGGGCTCCTAAGAAAATACTACACTGAGATCACTACTTTGAAATTTTCAGAAAGAAGTTTTGGGCAATAAAATATGATCTCACTTCTAAAGAACAAGCATAGGGGGAGAAGAGGGTAAGGACAAAATTGTCTAAATTTGGGATTGTTCTCAAAGTAAAAATCTAGTATCTGTGAATGTGACCAGATCTTCATAAGGTCTTTGTATTTAGCTTTTGTTTAATATGAATTTTTAAGTGAATTTAACCAGATGAGAAAATAAAGACTTACTGAGGAAGTTTAGATCAACTAACAGTGGAAGCAAAATGGTCAACACAGCAAAACCAGACAGGATTAAATTTCAGATTTTGAAAAACAGAACCCATAAACATTATTAAAAAAAAAAAAGCTAGAAAGGGGAATTCAAATAATATTCAAATTTGGATGCAAATCAAGTGTTATATCTTATCACAAAAAGTGCAAAAACTCAAGCCTAACAATTACATTTTGATAGACATTTACCCAACCTTCTTTTGAGAATGCCTTTGCACCTGAGAAGCAATGCAACATCATGAGTAGTAATAGTAGCATCCCAGATTATAGAGGTCCATAAGGAGACTTGCATAACTTCTGATTTGTAGTGAACATGAGCAACACAAGAGGCTGAAATACTCCACAATAAAGCAGGACTGTTGGATTAAACTAGAATAAACAGTAGGTTAGTTCACATTTCTTTAGCAAAAAGAATCTTTATTTAGGCAACCTGGCAGTGGCCAGAGAACACTGAGAAAAAAATAAACCCAAAGGTAATTGAGTAAGTGGAAACGATCAGAGAGAAGTTCTTATGTGGATTATGATAATGCTACCATATGTAAATATTTTTATTTTTCATTTTAGAGTTGTAATTATATTTGAGAATAGTATGGGCTAGTACATAGATGACTGTCGCAAAATTTAGTGTTTTTCAAAGTTGTCAGGAATTCACTTATCCTGAAATATTTTGAAGTGAATAACTACCTCATGGTTTAAGACCATTTCAGTTAGAGACTAGCAACTGTGCTGTAGAAAAAGAAATATCTTATTGTTCCTGCATACTGAGTTTTTAAACACAAAAAGAACCTCCCCCCTCCTTCCTCTTACAAAACAGGACTACGAACACACTACAGAAACCCTGGGTGTATGCTTTTGCATGCATGTGCACAGGAGATCTTATTGCCAAGAGATGTTCAAGAAACCACTGTAGCTGATATAAGAACTTGTCATAAATCACTGGGATTGCATTACATAAATCACCATTTTCTGAAACTAGTATTTAGCGTTCCACGAGTTTCTTCAGGACAATCAAGCAGTGAAAGAAACAGTGTAATGTAGGTCCCTTTGTGTGGCCCTGGCCAGAAATTTAATTTAGTAGATTACATTTAGAAGGCTACTGCTATTATTTTTCTTGATTATTATTTACTTCTGTGGAAATATATTATGTAACATGTGCTTAAGACCATCTGTTCCATATATATTTTTGACTATCAGATGTCATTGCTAAAATGTGCAATTTATTTTATTTTGCAATTGCACATTTATATAAAGCACATCATAATTGAACATAATAACAGAAAAAAAAATAACGAAAAAATCTAAAAGTCTTATCCTACTTTAATCTTGCTAACTTAAAACTTGAAGCCTTAGAGGCAGCAGCTGTTGACACAATCTTAACAGAACAATCTCTCATATTGGGAAGATTAAATCAGTAAGTCTTCAACTCTATGCCAGACATCACCTATTTATTTATTTGAAGGGTGAGCATGCCAGCATTGACAGATTCAAGCTTCTCTTGCTCTGAGACAGCTATATCTTGTCAGGGACAGACCCAACTCACTCCACCTTCACTTTGTGTGATGGTAATTTACCTTATTAGTGAAAGAGAATCATGCATTAATGGAACTGGAAATTTTACAAGGAATGGAAGAATCCAGATCTCTTGGTTCCCGTTTTGGAGTTTATAGACTACCATTAGTAATTCAGCTATGTCACCCTTAAGTTCTCTTTGGGGTCTTGAGTGAATAGGTTCTCCATACTTTGCTAGTGACCATTCTGTGTAGCTGGGGCCAAATTATCTATGATCAAGTTTATAATACAGAGATATCTCTGCAGAATCATCCCTTGCATACCCACACCAGAGCATGCCAGTTTCCTCTACAGTAAACCCAATGCAAATGTGCTCACTTCTACTCTCTTTCTTGAACATTTCCTTTATACTGCTGGTTAGTTGCTCTTCAAGCTCTACTTTGCTCTTTCTAATTTTGTTTTAACAATTAATTGGGCAGCTGTGTAATGCTTTCTAGTTTATTTGGATACGCTTCAGGTTTTGAAGTTTGATCTCTCATTTCTAGTAACCTTCATGCTGCTACTTAGCGATGCTGACTTCCTATAATGCTCCTGTGCAAGCCACTCCTAATGGGTAATAGGCACTGGTACTGTTGGATCAGCATGCCTCCAAAGCCTGAAAGAATTTCACTTCTTACATATCTTTTATCTTCTTTAACAAAAATAAGAAAGCTTGTTATTTATGCCCTCTTTTAAGTTGGTAAAGCTGTGGTGTCTGGTTTTGGCCTTTTCTGATAGTGTAGGAACAGCTACCAAGAACATACCTACCTCTGGGACAGGTGCAGAGCTATTGCCACTTTATGCCCTCTTTAGAGGGAGCAATGGGAGTAAACACAGCTGTTCTGCACAACCTCTACAATGAATGTTCAAGGGAAAACAGTCCAGCTATAACTTACCTAAGCAAGGGTGTAATGATCTAAACTTACAGTAATGAGAAGTTTTAATTTGATACCAGAAACTAGAATGAACAGATGAGGTCATGTTTCGACTAATGAATGTAATATTCACTGTTACTGTCAGGAGGCACTTGTCTATAAGAACTAATGTCATTATTGTTATTTATAGTAAGAAAATTATTAAGAAAAAAAAATAACACCAAAACACAACAGCATTAGAGAATTACAGAATAACAAATAAACCCACATATTGTCCAGATATTAGGGAGGGGTGGAGGAGTCCAGTTTCTAAAGAGGCCAGCTTATTTGCTCATTAATAAATATTTATTTAGCATATGTAAACCAGAAAATCTGTATTTTTAATTCTCTTAGCTTTGTGCTACCAGTCCTGGGTTTTGTTTTTTTTTTTAGCTCCTTCTATCATTCCCATTGCCCAGTACACAGGTTTATTACGTAAGTATAGGAGATACATAGCCATCTTGGTAAAGTGCCTTAAACAGGAATTTGATCTGAGCTGCATTTCAAGCTCAAACATGGAAAAGTGGAGATCTTGGTGAGTTACTTATATTTGGGTATTGTTTGTGATCCTGGATACTGATTTGAATGCAGATAAATCAAAGGTATTAATTTTTGTTATGTTTCCACTTGAGAGGTAAAATTTTCTCCTGTAACTGCACAAGAAACTTGAGAATCTGCACAGTACAATCTAGTAAGACTATGTGCTACTCCTAGACCTCCTCCAAAGGTAACCTAGACTGATCTAAAGGTCTGAAGGACGAGAGTTCCTAGAGAGTCCCAGTACATTCTGAGTCCCTCTCTGTACCACCCCCTTTCTTCTACTAGTTACAAAGAGATTGTACAGCAATAAGGATCTCAGAGTCAATGTACATATTCTTACATGAATATTAGTGTGTGATCAGAGCCTTTCACTCTTTCAGGTGTGCTGTCCTTTCATAAGAAGTCTGGCTTGCAACTTCTATTTAATTTTCCTTAAAACCCACCAGGTCTCATTTCTTCAACTTTGCACACCAGATGCCCTCCTTATATATTGTGAG
Organism: Strix aluco; assembly: GCF_031877795.1. NCBI lineage: Eukaryota > Metazoa > Chordata > Aves > Strigiformes > Strigidae > Strix > Strix aluco. The sequence continues at coordinate 61,808,864 of NC_133931.1, read as the reverse complement.
TGAATAAGGAAACAGAGAATTTCAAAACAGGGCTAACAGTTTGCACTGGATAGCAATAAACATGAATTTTGAAGTACTTCAAAACATAACAAAGCAATAAGCAGCTCTAGAAAAGAAAGAAAGAGAACCAGGATATTCCGATGCAATATCAGCTATCAAATAACTATATTTTGCCCCGTAATGACCTTCACTGTTCCCTCAATAGTGATGCTCGATGACTATTCACAACCCATGCACATCTACTTCACCACTATTTCATTTATCAGAATGGAGGCAATTGAGAAGAATAATCATTATGAAATAATAAAATATCCCTAAAAAAACCCACAAACAAGCCTGAGAATAAGATTCAGTGTTTCTATTTGCTGATAATATCACTTTAGAACTGATTTCATTACTTTATTTGAAAAATGGGTATAATCCAAGTGAATGGATACAATTCTTTTTTCTCTACAGCCAGAAACCCAATATCCTTTTAAATAGGAAAGAGTTTCCATTTCTCTTTCTTCCCCCTCCCTGCCCCCAAGGAGTGGAATAAGAGGAAAAAAAGGGATAAAAAAGAACACCACCCCACCTTCTATTTGCTTATGTTACATGCAAAGGGCCACACTTCCATCAATACTACAACATGCAGTTGCATCTGTATCTATGTTATTTTTTTAGCTTCTCAAACAATTCTTACACACCACATGATTCTTCTACAAAGACAACAGTTGAGAAGCAACATATAAAGTCGTTCCTGAGTCCTTTTACACATAAAGTATGCTATAGGCAATAACAGGCTCAAAAAACAATTAAAAAAACCCCCAAACAAACCCACAAAAGCTCCCCCCAAAGCTCCACAGTCATCCTTCTGCCCTGTTGCTAATACATGCAGATGTTACAGATAAGGGAACTCCTTGGAATTCCAGCCATCACTACAGCTATTGTATGGGGTCTGGTTGAGACAGAGTTAATTTTCCCCACAGGAGCTCTCATAGTGCTGTGCTTTGTATTGGTAGCTAGAAAGGTGTTCTTAACGCAGCCATGTTTTGGCTACTGGTGAGCAGTGCCTGCACAGCATCCAGACTCTTTCTCTCTCTAAAATTCTGCCTCCCAACCAGTAGGCTGGGGATGGGCAAGATCTTGGAAGCGGATATAGCCAGGACAGCTGACCCAAACTGACTAAAGGGATATCCCATACCATGTGATATCTTCTCAGCAATAAAAGCTAAGAGAAAGCAGGAGGGGGGGTGCATTCATTATTACGACGTTTGTCTTCCAGAGCAACTGCCACATGTACTGAAGCCCTACTTCCCATGAAGTGGCTGAACATCGCCTGCTGATGGGCGGTACAGAATAAATCTTTTGTTTTCCTTTGCTTCCATGCATGGCCTTTGCTTTTGCTTTATTAAACTGCCTTTATCTTGACCCATATCTTTTCCATCTTATTTTCTGTCCTGCTAAGGAGGGGAGTGATACAGCAGCTTGGTGAGCACCTGGCATCCAGCCAGGGTCAACCCACCACAGCTATCAGCCCAAACCATCCAATTAATCCTTTTAAAGACCCATCATTAAGCTACATTTTGAAAGTAAATGTTTTTTGAAATTTATGCTGAAGAGAAGAATCACTTTTTCTCAGTGTGGACCCCCTACACATGGGAGTAAACATTGCCATTGTGGTAACTCAGTGAAAGTGTCAACAGTCTAGTACATGTTCAGTCCTAAACCTGGATACCAATATAAGATCAGAAGTTGGATTTTTGGTTATATGAAATTACTGGGGCTCTTTTTCTTAGAAAATATTCACAGGGTAATTGCATGCTATTTTTTATATATTTTTTTTCATTTAAAGACACCAAAAGGTTAACTGGAACTTAAAGGATAATTTGTAGTTTCATGATAATAAGCATCAGAGTTGCCTTCAAGAGATCTAGACTTACATCCACACTCTTTCCCTGCTTGCTATGTGGGCTGGGTTAAGTCATCTTTGTGTTTCAACTTGCCAGTTTTAATGTAATATCTAACATTGATTGACATAAAGCTGAAGGTGACTGGATAGAAGACAATAGTACAAGCACAGAACCCTGCCCTATTTTAGGATTAGCTAATTTGAAGTCTACTGACTGACTTGGGGATCTGATAACAGCAATTTACAAGACAAATAAAAACCCGGGCTTGAATATCTTGCTTTCCATCACAGAAGTGATAGTGACAGAGAAAGAAGGGAGAATCTCATTCAGTGACTCCTGAATTTTTACCTTTAAAAATCCTTTCTGTTGACAGAGCTTGTAAATCTTGAAGATATCTGGGAATAATGTTACATATTCAACCAGTGTCGCCATTACAATCAAGGCATTTAGCATTTTCAGAATGTGTTTAATACTCAGTTAAAAACTAATGGTTAAGCATTTGATTAAGCAGACAATTTTACCCATTTCCAAAATACTAATGTTTAAAGAAAAAAATCAGTCTGTCACTTCACACACATTGGGGGTTTGTGCTCATCTGGAGAAAAAAGTGTGCTATCTTACCTGCATCACTGAAATTTACAGATGTTTTACTGTGCTTTTAGTCTCAGGATTGCAACCTGATTCTCAATGTATTGTTTGCAAACTAGACATATCAAGAACACAATCTTCTCAGTGAAGAATGATAAACAGGTAATGCTTCAGTTCTCAAGAAAGGCATGACATACCTTGTGAAAGTTCCTGAAATACGCTGCCTTCTCATCTGGAAATTTTTCTAGCCTCCTGGGTCCTTTACTGGAAGCCTTCTTGAAAACTAACCAATAACGCCTGAAAATCTGCAAACAAAATCAATGGATTATATTAGCTTTTCTTTACAGTTTTTATTTAAAGCTTTTCTTTAAAGGTGGGCAGTATCACAAATGCATTCAGTTACATAATTGACTCAGGAAGAAATTTTAAAATGACAGTATTTTATTTTAAAAGTCCAGAAAATTCTGAAAGCATCAATTATTTCTACACAAGTAATACCAGTTCATCAATTTATATGTATTGATTGTCAGTCCTTTGTAGGCTTTTTAGCTTCAATTTCTTTCATGCATACCAAATTTGACAATTCCTGAGATGCAAGTAAATCCATGAACTTTGAATGTGAAAAGAATTATAAGGTTGTCATTAGAGAAAGTACTTTCAGAAATCACTCCATGCATTTCTAGCTTTCACATTTATACTCTTATTTCTACAAGAGTGTCAATACCATTGAGAAACATTCATTGCAGCTTTTAACACAACACAGTAATCAGCAGTTAGCATAAGCTTGTATGCACAGAAAAGAAAACCCAAGGTTGAAATAAGCACAAATGTGACCATTACTGGACAACAACATCTAGCTCTCTCGTTTAGTTCAATGACAAACTTGATAAGGAAAAACTATGCAGATTATTAAAATTTGGGAACACGTAATGAAAAATAAAATCCTCCAGAAAACACAAACCAAAACAATATTATCCTCTCATTTTAATGACAAACACACTAAATTTTGCTTAAAATGCATTTTTAAGCAATGAGGGTACTTTATTATACTATTTACCAAGCATTCTGATGGTATTGCCATAACCAGAAGTTTAAATCAGGATTGAATTATCAAATAAGAATACATTTGTAGTTCAAAGAGAATATGATTAAGGATAATTCTCCAGACTATATTATCCAAGTAAGGGATTAGACATTAATCTAGTTTTATAAACTAAGAAAATAGTTTACTTAATTCTCCTCTTTAGTACTTTCACAGCTCTATAAACAATATCATATGGAATTTTATGTTATTATTTCAAGGATACATTGAAAACCAAAAAATATCAGTATTGGTTCCACTGGCCATATGTGAAGAAGAGTCTTACTTCTTCAGAAATTCTATGAAATTTAATGACACAACACAAGAAGTACAGTACTATTTAATTTGGATCAACACATCTCCCACTACAAAACCAAAACAAATAAAAAAAAAAATCAAGGAAATATGAACAGAGAGAGCTAAAATAAGGAGTCTTCCCCTCACTGTGATGCTGTCTAAGCTGAGTATAAGCAACAAATACAGTGTCATGAAAGTAATTAAGCTTATTAACCACATTTTGATATCATAATACTGTCACTATCCCGTTGCACTACCTCAGATGAATGTTATCAGTCAAAATAAGTGTTTTCTTCTAAAACCCTACCACTGGACTACAGTATCAATATATTTAATGATTAAGACCTTTGGAAGAAAACACAGCATTTAATGAAATCCTCTGCAAGTATACTTCTTAAAAAGCATGCAAGTTTTAGGCTTTTTCTACCAAGGTTGTAAAGCGGCAACTGTACAATTGTACTTCCTATCTCAGAAATTACTTCACCTATCCTGGGGGAAAGCAAAGACAATATTTCCTGAAAAAAATGACATTACACTGTGGGACATCATAAACCATCTTTATTAGACAGTACGTTCTTCAAATAACATCTTGGCAGTGTTGCAACTTTACCAAAGCTACAGCACTGCTCTCACAGTTATCTCTTGATTAACCCATACTAACTCTTCAAAACGTTATGATGTGAAAAGCTCCACAAGCAGGTAGAGGATATTTATGCTATTTTGACCTTACTAAAAGCAACAGCACCACCTGTCCAAAGGGGACATATTTATTTATTCATTTAATAAAAGTGTCGCTTTTAATAATACTCTTGGCTCTTCGGGGATCTGGGGTTTTTTTTTAGTCTATGTGTATTTTCAGTTCATCTCTCTTCCTCTGAGAAAAGACTTTTCCTAAGAAGTTCTTTATCAAGGTAAAAACCACAGCCTTCATTTCAAATCTTTTATTGATTTCCTTATTTTCTTATCTACCCTTAATGGTTTACAGTCTTCAAAGACTTCTCTTTAGAAAAACAGATTAACCTCCAGGTCCCATCATCAGTGGTGGTGGGTTTTAGCACAGCCATGGAATGCACATTGTACAGATGACCTGAATTTTGGACAGCTGGTAATAAGGTAATGGAAGTTTTGTGTTAATTCACTGAGAAGTTTTTTGAAGGTTGGGGGGTTTTTTTGGTCCTTTTTAATTTTTTTTTTCTTCCCTTTTTTTTTTTTTTTTCTTTCACATATATATGCCACAGTCATATTTCTTTATAATGCAAAGGAGAAAACTAGACAATCAAAGTCAAGGAGTCAGATTACTCCCTGCGAGGATGAGAACATTTCCCAGATAAAAGGTTATCTAATGCACACTCCAGAGCAATTCCTTCAGTGACAAATGAGCAGGGTCTCCTGAATGGCAACTTCTGTCTTTTTTCACCGGGTATCAATCTGGGACAGTGTGGAAGCAAATTTGAGGGTTTTCAGCTAAACTGACAAAATTCCAGAGGGAGGCTTTGACCCCCTTATTAGTGGGCACTTCAAAGTATCTATCGAAGAGGGCTAGATGCTAGTTATCTTTAAGGATGTTCCTTATTAGGCCTTTTCCCAAATTTCGGCATGGGATGAGTTCAAAGGCTTCAGCAAATAGACTATGAGAATGAACAGCCCTTGCTTTTAGAGGAGAACACTAAAGAACAAGAGGAGGGAACCCTAAGTTTTACATTTAGACTGTTACTGCTTCAATTATTGACACCTGTTTTTTCCAGACCTTTAGGGAGAGGAGAGATCTGAAGAATAGAATGGCTCAAAGAGGACTCCTGCTATGGTATGTACTTACACCGAGGTACATCCTTGCATTTCGATTTTATTTTTTTTAAACCTACTTTTAAAGCTGGTATAAACATATACAGTTCCACTGCATTTCAGCAGCATTTTACCTTGTTACACCAACAGACAGTTGGTGTTTGAAAAAGCATTAGCATATGAATTTACCTATAAATATGAATAAATAGGTGCAGATGTGAGCACACAGCAAACAAACATTTGCCTTTCATAAGGCACCTCATTGTTATACAGAAGCCTACTCAATTATTCACGAACTGTGAGATACTCTTTTATCCCTGGCCTACTTTAGAATGCCATTGGCTGTAATCAAAACTTCTGAAAGACTTCTAAAGTCCTCAGATAATTGGGGTAGCCATTGTGAAAGAAATCAGCATCAGTCCTTTAACAACAGAGAGAATGAGAACCACTCACAGTGTTGTCTCCATAATATTTAGTATTTCCTGTGAGATTTAAGTGTCTGCTTTTCACACATGCATAGTCGAAAATTCGCCAAATATTTGATCATTTAATCAGTTTTACAGCATTCTTGGATGACCACTCACTGTTCACCAAATATGATTTAAAAATTTTATATTGAGGGCAAACAACAGTCTAACCCTATGCCATTGTTTTTTTCTGGAGAAATTCAGGAAGATAGCATTAAGTATGTGATATGTTTAGGCTTCCTTTTATTAAAGTATCAATTAGAAGGACCAAAACTTGTTCACTACAAACCTGAGAAGGTTCTATTGAAATTACCTGCTGAGATTATGGCATAGCAGAACCTCTTTAAACAACACCCTTCCTCTCTCAGTTTTACAAGACGGGCAGAGCAGAAAAATCTTATTCCTCTAGATCCCAATACCTGTGCAACTATATAACAGTAAGCGATGTCAGTAACTCAGCACACTTGTGGCCTGGTGAGAACTGATTCAGCTGCCCCTTGCAATATCAAATGGGAATGATTTTCATTACAATGTACAAGCTTGCAGGGGAGAGCAGCATCTGTTCCTAAGATGGACTCTTGAGTAGCACCTCGTTAGCAAGAGAAAAGGATTCCAGACCTGGAACAATGTAACCTTATCACCCTCAAATGATTTCTGAAATCTTTCCAGTCAGAAATTCAACTTCGAGTGCTGTTCCATTTCTATTAATGTTTAGAGATCCCTTTGTTATATTTTACTTGAAACATTGCAATAGATCAATTAATGATAAAAATCTCTGCATAATCTTATTTTCTTACATTTTCTTCTGCTTAATTCACCTCTCAGCTCACCTTTCCAGCATGGTTACATTTTTTAATATTCTTGACTAATATATGCAAAAGTTTGGCCTCTGAAGATATCATTATTCTTTACGCTTATATCATACAGTTTTGTTTTATTGTTGCCATGGTTGTTCATAATAAATCCATTAAAAGACATATTACAGGAAATCCAGGGTTAAATTAGTTCTTTAGAAAGAAGAAAAACCTGTTCCTTTTTCTAAAATAATTTAAAATGATTGGTTTACAGTGGGAATCTTATTTATTATTCTCCATTTTCCAGAGATTTCTAAGGCCTTTTCCTAGTCATTTACAATAGATGTTTTTGAGATTAAAATTTCTTTTTATCCACAGCTGTAGCTAATAAAGCTTTGCCAGTCATCACTAATATTTAGAGAACGGATTTTTATTGACAAGTCTCTACAAATTATTCCAGAAATTCTCCCTCAGATTCAAAGAAAAACAGAAACAAAAAAACCCTCATCCGTCTTTTTCTTTCTTTTTTTTTTTTTTTTTTAAATAGTGCCAAAAAAGAAAGTTGCAACACTATACATTTCTTTTTCAAACCAGTTAAGATGCTCTGAAATCTCCCTGCCCCTATCCAAAAGATAGTACAAATGGCAATCACTTTCTTGGGTATATTGGAAAACCATCTTATTTTCTGCCACTAGCTGTAGAAACATTTGTCTCTTAAGAGAAGCAGCGGTGAGTCAGCTCCCAGTTACTAACAGAAACCATCACTGACCAGGACCGCACTGAAGCATCACTGATGGGGCTTTTTGCTAGCATAACCCATCAAATGGTTCTCCCAGGAAGACATCTACATAATATTCAGTCCTGCATTTACATCTTGTTATCTGCAGGAAAGGCTAGTTGATTTCTCCTCCCTGACTTTCCATGTGCAGTGCTCTCCTATTAGACAAGACAACATCTTCAGTGTATGCACTAAAACCACTAAAACATTAATATGTTAAAATTTACTTCACTAGTTATCTCCATTAAAAATGGATATTGTTTTTTATGGGGTATGTGAGAGAAATGCAGTATGTTGAGAGCTAAAAAAAAATCTTGACTCACAAATTAAAAAATGTAGTATTCATAGTAAGAAAAATAAAAATAGTTGTCACAGTAAAGTCGTATTTAACCATTGTTTTGACACCCACCACTTTTTGATTTTTCTGTGCATATTTTGGCAAAGGGAGAAGAGACGAGGGGTGACACCTTCCCGCTTCAGTGGAACTACACTTGTCATGCCTTCAAGTAAAATTTAAGAGAAATTGCACAGCAGTTATTATCTGTAAAAAGGCCCAAGAGGAAAATGGGAAGACAAAACCATTCATGCCTCAGCTAAAGAGCAAGTAACATAATATAAGCTATTGCTGTCTAAAGTCAATAGGAAAAAACCAACATACAAACCAAAACATCTCATCATTGCAATCCACCTACTTGAGTTACCACCACTTTGCATCAAAAAGACAAATGCAAGTACTGTTGTAACAGACATGCCATCCCTTCTGTGCTTATGTTTCTGGACATCTTTGAAATTAAGGTGCCCTAGAAACAGTGATTTCCCTGTCTTGAACAGCACTGATTTTGCTGTCCACTTTTTTGAAATACAGTTATCACTGCACTAAATGGGTACATTTTGGGTGGAAAATTTAGATATGTATGAAGAAGCAAGAGAGATGGAACACTACAGCACAGTACTAAGCTCCCGAATTAGCGCAGAGTGTGCAGAGTAGCAGGGAATCAAGGCCAGCTCCTGCTCCTTACCACACCACTGGGAACTCACATATCTCCACAGTCATCTGACACTTATTCCCAAAACAGGAGGAGGCAAAAATATCCTATAGCCCTGCTCAGAAGCATGAGGTTACTTGCTACTGTCAGCAGCTCCAGGATGTGAGGCCAAGACTTTACCACAAGATACAATAAGCCTTCGGAGGTTTTCCTTTTTTTTTTATCGATTCTTACTATCCACCTGTTCTTGCCTATTTCAACATATTTTCTTCAAACATTACCAAAGTATCTACCACAAAGCAGTTGCAATAAAAGCAAACCTGTTTAAACTGCAAAGTCAGGATTAAAAAAAACCCACAAATACATCCCAAAAAGACCACTAGCAATGCCTTTAATAAAAAATGCAGTCTGAAGGTATGCTATGAAGGCTATCCAACAGGGAAACATTCCTCATATTTGAAAACCTTGCACATACCCTTGAGCTTCATTTTATCATCCTAATTAGAAGCAAGGTTAAACCTCTAGTTTATAAACCTTGTAGTATGACCTTCTGCAACAGTATAGAAGACAATTAGGCCTTAGATCATTTTAGTGTCATAGTTCAAATCCTAAAATTTCTGATAGCATTTTTTTTAGTATTATTATTTTCCAGTTTGCAAACCTGCTGGCATTTAAAGTTAGGAATAGAAGAAATATAGAAACATCTGCTACAAACTGTTTCATCTCAGATTAGATCAATCCTTGTGAGCTTGATTGCAGTCAGTGAGAATTAGGATGGTTAGAGAGAGATGATTAGGGACAATTCACCCAGTTATAGTATATATACGTCATCTTTCCGCTGCCATAACATACCATTATAGATTCATATAGATGTTTATAATATACTATAATTTATGATGTTATAGTCACAGGCTATACATGTAATCCATAAAAAGATTTATTTTATTATTAGAGAGTTCTGTGAAATCAAAGCCCACCATAGTAATTTTCCAACTATTCCTATACTAACTAAACACTGTGTGTATAAACACTTTAGCTATGGAATCTGAAGTCTTTTTTTTCTCTTTAAAAAAGAGCGGGTGATAAATATCTGAAAAGATTTGCATGTTGTATTCCTGTGAAAAATGTTATACAATTTTATCAGTCCTTAAGCACCCACAGCTTAAAAGCTCACCACCATTACTTTAGTTTGAATTGCCAGCAGGGCAATTCAAGGACAGAAGGACAGCCTACATAAATAATGCACTCAGTCTTCATAGTAGTCTGCAGATCAGCAAAATTTATCGCTTATATCTGAATTGATCTTATGGTTATTTAAAAAAATCAGTTACAGCAGCTATTTTCTGCATTTCTGACTCAGTTTTGGCAAGACTAACTTCAGTGATTCTTTTGGAGGAAAACTAACACTGCTTGCTTTGTGTCTGGCCTCCGAGTAGATGACAAAAAAACCTCAAAACAAACCACAACAAAAACAGTTTTAGCAGGCATCCAGCAGGAAAATCCCAGAACTTGTAATATTTTTAAAGAAGTTATTATGCCCAAGAAATCTCAAGCATTTCTCTGATCTTAAACTAAGTGTGTAGCAGCTACTTATGAACAATTATGTGTACAGAATTTGTAGCCAAGTTTGTATGTCCTCTCACAGGTACTTTTCTAAATGTAATCAGAAAAAAATACCAACAAACTTAATGTTTCATTATATTTTAATATTAAATATGAGTAACTTCTCAAACTGAACTGGAGTACCTAGCTTACTTAAGTCATCTGAAGTTTTTTTGATGGAAATGCCAATTTTCCCCTCAACGTTTTACTTTAATTAGTTACAAATAAACATAGGCCACTTGAATATGACAAACCACAAATAATGGTTTGATATTCTGCAATGGAAATCCATATTTACGGAAGAAAAGTTAGCTTTCATTAGTTTTTAATGTTACAGCTATATATTGAAATAATGGAAATACTACTGCAGTAAAGCTTCTGAATTTTTGAGTCTTCCATAGATGAGCTTATTAAACTTAAATGCAGTATCTTTTACACATATTTAGTAGACAGTCATCACTTTGTTCCTGAAAAAGTTAAAGGTATTTATCATACCAGCAAGGGAACTTCATGCTGAGAAACAGACAAGTTAGAGTTATTGAGATAGATTTCTTATTTACATCTTTATAAACCAAAATTCAGACCTTTACACACAATCTGAAATAACACACATTGAAAGATGGTATCTATCTGCCCAGATCCTTAATATTTTATGTTAGAATGTGGGGATCTGTGAAAATAAGTGTTACAAAATCAAAACCATGCAAGAGAATGCCTTAAAATTAGGTAGAGCTTCCGAACAGAACAGTAATAACAAACCTCTGTTCTATACTACTGGGGGACAAAAACTCAAATCATTTTTACAGCTCCAATTTAGAGGATTACAATCTCAAATTCAGCTTCAGAATCCAAAATTATTCCTTAGGTTTGCATCACCTAGTATTCTACCATATCTATCCTTAGTTTTCGCTACATTATCACACAGAAACCACTCTTAGCAGAGGTATCACAGTCCTCAAGATGCTGTTGTTTTGACTGATAAAATAAGTAGAAACAGTATGCTTTGCATGGGATTTAATATAGCTGAGCACAGCACTAAGTCTAAAGCACTATCCAAAAAGAACAAAAATGTGAGCTAAATATAAGTGCCACTGTATATTTATGTAGGTTTATAATTTCAAACAGCATTTGATCCTCAAAGTAGAATAAGAAAAAGTTAAAGACTCTTTTATTCTTGGATGCATTTTGTCATTTCAGCATATATCTAGAAAATCTTGCAAATCCAGCTACTCTGATATATATGGGTGAAAGCTGACTGTACTCTATAGGTGCCACTATTAAATGCCTGGTCACAGTCCCAAGCACACATGCATACATGAAGTGTATGCAACATGTTTAAATACAGTGAGACTAAACAATATATAAATTCTAATATAGAAGAAAAGCCCTTGAAACATACTCTGATACATTGTTCTACAGAACAGAGTACAGATTCTAAAAATGGAATTTATCCATAACGTATCATTCAGTAAACCTCTGAAGTATCAGGCTGTATGAATCAACCATGTTGGTTTCCTACAAATCAAACGTATCCTTTTTTTATGAAGTTACATATTCTGCCTTGACTCTCCTTTAAGTATTACGACATGTCTGCTAGATTTTATGGAGAAATTCTTCTTATATAGAAAAGAAGGCGTTCCACAAAATGCAGTAGGATTCAAGTAGGACCCTATAAATAGTAATGATCACAAGGATGTCTAATATCAGTGCTGGTTTTTTGACAGTTGATCACCTGCATTACTGTAACCTATAGGTTAAATCTCCTTCTGTCAAAGAATCACAGTTTTAACAGATGCTAGTGTGCTCCCAAAGACCTTCATTACATCTTATTTCTAACCTAATTGAAGGGGAGGAAGATGAATTAACAGCTTATGGTAAGTGGAAATAGTTAAAAGCTCAGAGTTAGCAAGAATCCTCTGCAACAAGAATAAAATGGATGCTAAAATTGAGTACTGTGGTGAAATTTTCTGCAGTATTCATACACAGAACAACCTGGAATTTTTAAAGTAAAAAACCAAAACAAAAATCAAACCAAACACCCAAAAAAACAATCACCATTTGCTCTGGGTCTTAAGAGTTTAAGAGGAACATGTATGTAGACAGAACGAGACATATTTCAAATACTTCAATCATTTGTACTAGTGATTTATTTGTTTTCTGCCACTCTTGTGCTACTTATTTTACAATATTTCCTGAAAATCTTTGCTTAAAGATGTTACCAGTCTGCTATTACAATGCATCAATATTGCACTGAAAAAATACATAATCCAAAGGAAGAAAAGGATGAAAAAACAAACACTTTTACACACAATTAAAAGGATTTAGAAGAAAAAGCTATAGGCCTTAGCTTTTATAACTACCAACACCAGTTCTGTTCAGCTTTTGTTGCAACAGCAAATTTTTAACAGATAAAGACAGCTTTTACTCAAAGGAAACTAGCATGAAAGAGCCTCCTTAAGAACTCAAATGCAGCTGGTGTGTTACATTCCCAGTCAGGATGTTCTGTGGGGAAATGTGCTACTACAGGGGATTAGAAATCATGTCATTACAACCCCAGGGAAATAATGCAGAGGCAAAACAGATGGTTTCCAAACCCAGACTTCATAAGTCCAAAAGACCACTCTGAATTCCCTGCTCTGTACCTGTGATAAGCCTCAAAAAAGTCTGCCCTGGAAGCGTTTTAGAGATTCACCCGAAGTTTATCCAGGTAAATCCACAGAAGCCATTCCAATGCTTTAGTATGCTTTGGCTCAGACCCAGACTGGTAACACTCAAGGCATCATAGATCAAACACAATTTTTTTTGTTAAGGGAAAGATGGTTATCCCACCAAGTTAATAATATTATCTCAGAGGAAAAAAAACCCTGAAAACTGCCCCCAACCACTTCCATTGATTATCACCAACTTTCCAGAGCTTGCAGGATATAAGACTGTCCTTTTACAACCATTTCCCATGGGCAGAAGAAAATTATTGGTCTGCACAACTGATGCTATTTGATATTGTCATCAGCTGTATATACATAGAAAACATCTTGATTTGCTATGCTCTGGGGACCACCGGAGGTAGGAGTGGGTAGAAGAAGAGAAAAAAATAATATTGTAGCATTTATGGCCAAATTAAACAGACAACCTGTGATACCCTATACAGAGTACAAACATCTAGCATATTGGTTCCATATTAGCTAACACAAGTCCCTTTTCTCACTTGCAGTATTAAAGGTGCAGATAGGTCAACCACAGAAAATTGTGTTGCTCACTTCCCACGACTGCTGAGATGGTCTCAGCTACAAGATCTGAAGTTGTAATATGAAGTCTAACATAAAGGAGAAGAGGAGGGGGGGAATGTTGTGTGCTTATTAGTATTAATTCTACCAGAGCAAGATTTGGCTTTGCAGTTAACTGGTTAATCCTCATATTTTAGTTGTGAAGTTTGAGTGAGAGTTTAGGTATGACTTAAAAAGTAGGAGACTTGCTACAGATACAGCTTTATTATACAGTGATAGCAGTGAGTAAACTCACAAAATCATGGCAAGTCAGCTTACTTGTTAAGCAATCTTTCCAATCAAAAAGCCAGTACAAAACTATAGTTACAAAAGAAAATATGCAGATTTTATGGAAAATACCCAGTAGGTTTAATACAATGATTACCTTTATTAATAGCTACTCTGAATAAGAACATAGTATGAATCATGAACTAAAAAAAATTGCCAAATTCTGTATGATAAATACGGAGACTGTCAGAGAATGGACTAAGAACATTCTTGTAATTTTTTGTATTAGAATAGTGAAATAAACAAAGTATTATGACCAATTCTTAGCTTCTTCAAGATAAGAATTTATGTATATGGTACCAGTTGTCTGGCTCACTCCAGGTACTGTTTTATACACCAAGAGTCCACAGAAAGCATGTCTTCTTGATCTATTTTGATGAGATTTTTATAACGAAGTAATGGGGAAAATTCCCAAATTATTTTCAATACCTTAGAATAAAAGTTTCTGATGGGGGGGGGGGGGGAGGAGGGAGCAGGGAGGGGATACAAGGAAGGAAAAAAGTACAGATTACATAAATGAACACTTGTAATCCCAGGCATCCTCACTGAATGATTCAGTGTTTGAGAGGTGTTTTTTATATTTACATCATCTATATATATCAGACAACACATATTGACAGCAGTAAGTAAAATTCCATCTTTGCACATTAATATATTTTCTGGTCATTCACCAACTCATGAATTGATGTACCTATATCATAAATAAGGATTCTAAATCCACAGTTACATTTCCAGTATCTCAAAAATTAATCTAAGCAAATCTTTTTAAGTGGCCATTAAACTCTTGCCAGTATACAGACATGTCACAGTCCAGCACTGCAGAGCAGCAATTGCTACACATGCTCTCTTTCTGTTTTAAAGCCTGCACTTAAAATGACCCAGCCTGCACATCAACCGAAATAGAGTTAGCTAAGAGTTGGGCATAGATGAATGAGAGGAAATGTGCAAGTCACTGAGCCCTGCCTCTTTCAGTTGCAAAAAAGCCATGCAATAGGTGTGTGCTACTTTTTGATCTCCTTCTCTACTTGTCACACTATTTATATCCAAGGAGATATTTGAAGTCTGACAGTTTTTCTTGTCCTCATGGTACTGGCTCACTAGGATAGAAATAATTTTCTTCCTGAGGAGTAGAAGGGAGAAAAAATACCGGACATTTCACATTCATAATTCTTTTTTCATCAGTGCTCAGTGGCTAATACACAAGCATCATGCTTTGGAGAGCTAGCTTTTATTGTAATTTAATTTATGAGCCTTGTCCCAGCAGAAATTTTATTTCTTGCAGCTAACATCTGCATGAACGGATTTTTGTCTTTGACTCCAAATCACTTGCTTTAGTATATTCCTCTACTGGCTTTGTATTTTTAACATATATTATAATGAATATATCAGCAGGAAGAGCCGTTCAAGTGCAGACATGGTAGTTCAATGCAGCATTCACCAGTGAACTCACAGCATCAGGTCACAGCAAGACAGCCACTGTGACACTCAGCAGCTGAGGATGCTGTACCATCTTACCTTTTGATGGCAGAGCCTTTTGTTCTATTTCTCTTTAGAAGGATTCCAACTCTATTCTTTTCAGACAGCACATAGTGTATAATTTTTCCTTCAGCTCCCCTACCTTTCAAATTAACAAGTCCCTGCTTCCTATTGTTTTCCCTCAGGTCTTCTTAAATCTGCCCTGCTGGACTTTAAATAATCTTTCAATAGTCACCTTAAATGAGTTCAGTCTTGGTTTATGATGGATTTAAGCTCTAAAACTTTATAAATGAATAAAATATTACATAAATGGAGCTGACATAATGGAACATCAGCCATATTTACAGTGAATTTTTTTTATTTTTTCACAGAGTTCTACATTTCTCTACTGTTACTTCTGTTATTGCTGCTATTTCTATTGTTGCATACAACAGGAATTCCTTTTTACTATAAACAGTTCTTTTTTTACTATAAACAATTATTTTACTATGGCACTGCAATTGAAAAATATTATTAGCATTAGTAAAAAGAAAGAAAAATAAAGTAAAATAAAAAGAAAGTAATAGCATAGTTGTTCACTACATGGCTTCCATGTCTTATTTATATATTAAACTTTTCCAGTCATCTTTTGAAGATGAAAGGTTTGCTATTTAGCTACCTGCATCTCAGAAGGGAGAGAGCGCAATATTCCCACTGACCACAAACAGAAACAAGGACAGAAGAAAGCAACAGTCTATTTCACAAAATTGAGTCAAGTTTGGATTCAAAATACTGTAATTAAGATGGGTGGTCAAAATTACTCTGAACAGATCTACGTGAATATTTTCCCAGTTTCTTTCCAGAATTTTCTTTCTTGCTCATTGGTAACAAAAATTCACAATCAAAACAGTAAAAAAATAGGAAAATAATACTTTTACAAGTTACACCTACACAGATCAGAACTAGAGCTGATCTTTTGGACAAACTCTTTCTAGAAGCACAGTAGTATTAATCTTTTTTTTATCCTGTATCTTCCTTGCAAGAACCATTAGAATTGTCCTGACAGCGTTTGCACAAAGTAGTCCACATATACTCAGCCTGTCATTCTGTGCTCTTCAGCATCAAGAAATTGTGAGAAGGCCACAATATTTCTATCTTAATCTGTAGTTCCAGAAGTCTTCAAACAATTAAAATCAAAGCAATATAAAGCCCTTGAATCCAAAGAATTCTGCCTAGAACTAACTAAAATAATTTCAATTCCTTTGGATAATCATTATTTTTTGCCCAGCACAAACTTTGGATTAGACTGTGTTTTGGGCTTAGTTTTAAAGTCTTAGTTTTTATTTAAAATGGGATTATTTTAAAAAATAATTGAAAAGTTCTCTCTCCTTCCCCCCATGTCTATAAGTAGAAAAGAACAGTTTAATTTATTAAATAAAATTATAAGCCTTTGATGTTTTTTTCAGGAAAAGCAAGGCAAACCATAGGAGAAAAAAAAATACCTCAATGACCATAGGCTAATTCAGTAACACAATGCAACACATGTTTAATTTCTTTAAGGTCATGCATGTTATGTCATCTACTTGTCACTGTTCCTTTTAACAACACTACACGCCTTCTCCAGAGATGCAAGTCACTTATGTAAGTGGGTGTTTGTTCTAAAAATACACCCACAATTAAATGTCTGAGAATGTGTGTGTGTATACCTTTCCTCAGATGCTTTACTGGGGGGAATGCATACCCTCAAAATGAAGGCACAGAAGATGTCATAATTTCACTAATTTTCAGGCAGCCCAAGTGCAAAATTCATTACCACAGAGGATTTAAACAAAGTGTATGTTATTAAAAAACATAAGCACTTGCAAGGTTTGCTGACTGAAGTTCTTCATTTTTAGGGCAGCATTCTTTCCAATGTTGCCACTGGTGATTAAAATTTCTTAGAACTGTCACAGAGATGGTGTGTGTGTCTCATAAGAGAGTGCTTACATTAAGAAATCTATTTTAGTATCTCTTTCATTACTGCTGTAGAGGATTCTTGCAAAGTATGAACAGCAAAAGTTTGATATGATGGCTAGGATTATTGTAAAATCACATACTAGTATTGAACAGTCCCACTCAGGGGTGTTGGACTAACTGACCTCCATGATGCTATGAATACGTGATTTAATGACTAAATGCAAGCTGAAATACTTACATTTTCTTTTAGAGGCAAGTTTAGTTATATTTTTCTCTGCAAAGAATTTCTCAGGAAAAGCAACCTGGAGAGCTCTTTCTCTAAATAGATAGCCTTTTTATTCTTCTCAGTTTTGCCCTTTATTCTCTTTAAAATTGGACTTCAATGAGGTGGAGCAAAATTGGTCCACAGAGCCTACAAGAGGTTTTGCCACTTGTAGACCCTGGAAGCAGGGCTCTCAAGAAAAGGTAAATGGTTGAAAGGTATCAAAGCAGTCTTCTATCAAGGGTTACTTCTGAAACTGTAGAAAGCATTAATACAGTGTGCTTTTCCCAAGCCAACCTTAGTCTTCTCTTTCCCTCTCCCCCTCCCCCATTCTTTTATTGCTACCTTCTCAGGAACAAAACTTTCATCACTTTTTGGGAGAAGTAACTTAGGATGGCAGCTCTTTCCCCTTTTGAGATTGCAAAAAGATCTGAAATTCAACTTTCTCTCTTCCAAATAAAGGACTTCCTAAAAAGCTTAGGGGTTGTTAATGTTAGTGAACAGGTCTTTTTACAATGGTTGCAGCCCACTATATAGCTGTAAAGTATGATTACAGTGTCTGTGGCTTAAGGTGTAGTAATTCCTAAAGAAAAGTTTAGTGTTGTTTTGTCCAGAGTAAGGATATGTAATTCCTTTTTTTTTTTAATCCATCATGCTTTATGCCTCTGAGTCACATAATTCTCTGACCTCATCTCTTCAGTCTAAACATAGCACAGTTCAAAACATGCATATAGATGTCAGGCTCTGAACAAAAGCTGAATAGAAATTAGATTTCAAGCACTGAAATGGTAGTTTCCATTCTCCTGAAAGTATGAAGGGAAAGAAATAACTCTCTATCTGGGATCATAGTTTTATAAGTTATTATGAAAATGTGTGCTTTTACTTTCTACTGTACTCTTTGTTCACAAGTTTTTGAAGCTTTGATCAGATCAGGATACTTGTATCAAGACATCTCTGGGAAAGTTCAAACTTGTATCTTTTACTCTTAGTCTAGGATAACCTGTATCTTGCTCACATTAAATATGACCATTTTGCTAAATTTTAGAGAAAAAATAGTACATGGCCAACACATGGGTTTTGAAATTAAGATTTTTATTTTTTTTTTCTGCAATGGTACTTTTCTCCGCTTTTGCATGTCACTGAAGAAATCACAAAGTGTTTTTGGTAGACGTGGTTTTGATGACAACATCCATCATGAAGGTTACACCACAACCTAGGCTAGAGAGGCCACAGGCTCAAATCAACTGCTTTCTGTCACTTTCAGAAAGGTATTTAACACCTTGCAAACTCGAAGTTGAAATTTCATTGATCTTAAAATGTTCCTCTGTTGTATTTCTAACATTTTCACTACCAATCCAGGAGTCCTCAACGTTTGAAACTGGTGTGACTCCACAGATGTAAATTATTGCTTGAATAGAAAAGAATTTGCTTCCAAGCATTCCAGAAAACTCATTTCCTGCATGTCACCTGCAATTAATGGTAGCTGAATGAATAAGGTAAAAGCTTTTGTGTGAAGACACCCAGAATGAATAACTAGATTTTGATTCTTTCATTTTTCACCTCAACAACTACAAGTTCTGCTGAAGGCAAGCATAGCAAGTTGCTTCAAGCTATTGACAGGTTGTCAGATGCACCAGAAGTGATAAAGAAGTTTAAAAAAAAAATTCCCATTTTCAATTGCCAATAGTAGATTCCATTAACAAAATATGACAGTGGTAAATAGATAAATAGAGAGATTGGCTATCCTTCTTTTCATGTTATCTTCTGTTTTCTTGCTCACATGTAAGTATTCCCCACACCCCAGCAAAGCAACTTTTCACAACTAAATACAAACTGGACAAAGTAATTTGACTTCTGAGAATTAGAAGTAAATGAGACCTAAAATTTTAACTTGTCTCACTGAAGAATCATTTTTCAGATAGAATGAAATAATTAACATTTACTCTTCAGAGAAGACTCCCAGATGGTCCGAATCTGAGAACAGGGGAATTTTGCCAGTGGAAAGGGCAGCTTATACCTCAGTGATTTGAAAGCTGGAACTTCAGTTGTCTTGTTTATGAGCAAGAATTTCACCTCTGGACCGGAAACTTTGCAGCTATTCAAGCAGTAATGACTAAAACATTGGAAGAGAAAGAGAGGTCCAAGGCATACACTTGTGACCTTGTAGGATGGTAAGCTACCCAATCTACTTGGAGGCAGTTGCATCTGGCCTCATGGCTGAAGGCCAGGATGGTTGTCCACAAAAGAATGAGCTACCCCAGGAATGACCAATTGATCATTATCATTCAGGAAAACTCAGAGGAGACTTATAACTCAGACACACATTTTGTATTAGAAGTAGCTCTTGTGGCTATAGTGGATAGCCCCTAAAAAATCATTCATCTCATACATGAATGATTCTGTTCAGACCCACAGGACTGATATTTCCTGCATTGCAGCAAAACAAGCAGAGTGTAACAGTCTCAGAAGTGCTGCATTGTTTTACAATACTGCCCTCCCCCCAACCATTTATTTACTTAATCCTTCCAAACCAAGCAAAATAATGTCTGACAGAAACCCTTCCCCTGCAAGCACACACACAGATACTCAATCAGAAACTTCAAAGTACATGAGTGCTGGTAGTTCCTTCCTCCATGACTTTGCTAATTTCTTGAATTTAGTGAGGAGAACTTGTGCTTACAGCTTACTGGAGAACAATCATCCTGCTTCATGGGAACTGAAAAGGTAGGACAACAGGGTATTTATGTAAGCTCTGCTGTAATTTGGCATCCCCCTTGAGCACCCTAATTCTTGGGTTGAAATAGTTTTGTCTCCAATCACTTTGAAACAGGCACAGAACCTGAACCTCTCAAAATTCAGACAAGTGCTTAACTGATCAGCTATTGAAAAAAAAAAAAATCTGAATGGTCTGAGGTATTAAAAACATCTCAATTAACTTATCATTAATATCAAGGTTTGATGTATTTTTATTTTTTCCTCATATAAATACAGTAGACTAGAGATTTCTCCCTCATTTATCTCTTTGCATTGGATCTGGCAATGAAGCATAAACGCTGAACTAGTGGCATCACAGCCATTTCCATAGCAACACACCAATTTCCCAAGCATCGTCATGGCTCTCCTGTCACTGAAATCTGAAAGAAAACCAAGGCTGAGGGAATGTTTGTCAAGCATTCAAACACAGTGTTAGTTTCAAGTATCCTCTTAAAGTAGGCCAAACTCTATACCTTCAGCTAGAATACTGGCACAAATATTTTTAAAAAATGGAGAAGTGTTTGGGTTTGTTTGTCCTTTTTTTTTTTTTTTTAATCAATCGTAACATAGAATTTCTTTAGTTAGTTCCAGTAAACCTTAGTGAATGGATGACTACTTCAAAACAGATGTTTGATTTTATTGTTCAGTCCCATTCCTTATATCGTTAGTATCACAACATAGGTTATCTAAATAAGGGATGACCTCTTCACATGCTTTACTGCAGTAGCACTCAGTATAGCCCTTAGAGGATAGAAGAATACAACGTATACTAGGTTTTAAACATGAAGTTAATTTAAAATTTCTTTGCCTACTGCTGACATTCATTATTTACTAAACAACACTAATAGCAAATTGATATTCACAACAGCACAAGTTTCATTATTAGTTAACAAAAAAGCTCTGGAAGAAAGCTACCACATTAATAACAAGATCATAACTGCTGAAGATACTAGTAAAATTAAAACAAACAAAAACCACTTAATACCACCATTTTTAGCAAGAGATCTGATGAAATTTAAAATTTGCATGTTTTTCCAAGAATGCCCCATAGAGTATATTTCTCAGAAGAAATCTTAAAGCTAATAAAAAAAATCATTTGACTACAAATTGTTATGACATCAATACAGCCAAGCCAATTAATCACTGTACCCCTACCAGAGCATTTCAAATACATTCTACATTGACAGGTTGCCTTGTAATAGAAAGTAAAAAGTAAAAGGAGGGAAAATTAATAACATATTGAACACACGCTCTGTCTTCCAGAGTCTCCTCTGTCTTTTACAGAACTGCTCTGAAACAAAGCTCCATACTTTCCTTCTTCCCAACCCGCATCTTTGCAATTCCAGCCCAACCACATACCTACCCAAGAGCCAGCACATTTTTTTTCTCAAGTCCTGTAACCCTTTCAGGGATTCACAACAAAAAAGTCAAGTCTTGATAGACTTTTACAAGAACCAAATGCTTCTAGTGGTACCCAGTCAGCTCACCTTAAACAGCCAGCCATTCTACACCTAGAGGATTTAATACACTTCTGTAACTAAAGGAAAGCCCTGAATTAAAAGATGGGTCTATAAGCAAATTAAGATATTTCTGTCAGTCAGAAGAGAGGTAAAGAACAACATGAATCATCTTCCGCTATTATGTATCACACAAAACCCTGTTTTGATGCTTTGATTCACAGTGCCTGGTACCTTAAAAAAGAAATGGCTAGCTGCATGGAGAAAAAGGGAACCAATATGATGGCTGATAATGTTTTGAGATGCAGGAAGATTATGATTTGCAACCCATGTTTTATCTGATAGTGAGGGAACCTCAACAAAAACTGTAAGTGAAGTTAAACTTTATTCTTAATGTATCAGGAACATGTCTGAAGATATCTGAGCTGTGGTATGAATCTACTCCATTTACTGCTCCCTTCCTATTTCCTTACCTGCTGAGTCCTACCTTCTCCTACCCCATTCTCTCACCCTCCTATTTCCTCTCAGTTAGAGCTCAGCACTATGAACTCATTGAACTGCATTACTTTTGTTCTCGTTGCACTCAGTCCCATACTTCAGGCATGCATTCGAGCTCCAAATTTTACCAGTTCACCTCCACTCATTCCAGTGCATTTCCCGCCTGACCTGTCTAGGAAAACAATGAGCAGCTCTCTCCACTTCCTTGCTCGAAATTCTTAGAGCTCAGAACCTCCCTCCTATCAGACTGCCAAACTCACCAAAGGACCCTTTATTCATGTACACAGTGCAGTGAAACAACTAAAAAGTACAAGTATTTACCTAAGACATAACAGCAATAATGTAATACTGTCAAAGGTCTAATGTTTCCAACTATTTGGCTGTAAACCCATAATCTCTAAACTCTTCCTATTCTGTCTCACTTTTACAACACAGTACCACTTATGCTTTTTACTTGCTTGCTTTTAGAAAAGTACCTCTAGCAAGAGGGGACCTAGTAAGTACTGTTGATGCAGGGTAACTTAGGAGAATAATAGTTCATATCCCTCTTAGTTAGGTCTCAGTACAGAGGATTGATTTAGATAACCTTACCAGTGTGAGATTTCTCTTTTGTTGCCTATCAACGATTTTAGTAATTTCTACACTAGCTGAAAGACTGAGGGTTTGGAAAGCATACCTAGTTTCCTTAATGTACTTTGAGAAAAACATTGCAGAAACTGCTCAGACAAATAGCTTTCTTAAAAAATAGTCTACATGGCAGCTGAGAAAAAAAAAATGGGATGAAATTTTCCTGTGGTACTGATACAGAGTCCACAGCTACTGCCACTTCCCCCATTACCACAATGCATGCATGCAAACACAAGGCTGAAGACCTACCTGCCACACTCCATATCTACTATTTTGTGACTGTTCGATTTTCTCATGAGACTGTAAACCAGCTCTTTGAAAAGCAAATGTGTCACATAACTTCTTCTGCCTTTTTTTTGCCTTTACTCTACGGAGTGAAATTGCATTTGCCCTACCTTCTATTTTATCTTCCCTATCTGTTGAATACGTAGGACAAGGCATGCTCACCATTACTGTTTCATAGATTTGTTGTTGCTATGGCACCAGATTTAATTTTCTGTTTTAGACATGCAACACTGGGAACTATAAATATAAAAAACAGCAGTAAAATCTTTACACGCTTAGCTTTGGTTTTGCCTCAAAACTATACAAAGACTCAAATACTGTAATTAAGAAGAGATATTTCAGGTACTACAGATATAATTGTAAATATTTATTAATCATCTTTTTTATTTTAGTCTAAGACATAGGGCCCTGATCTGACAGTTGTGGTGACCCAACAGCTTGAAAAGGAAGTCGGTATTATGTTGTGAGAGCAAGATAATATCTTTATGCAAAATGATTCTCACTGTTCATTTTTCTAAAGAGCAAAATCATTAAAAGTACAGCATAATGCTCTGTAATTATAATTTAAGTCATTTCCCCTGTTAAAAATACATTCTAATTGCTTTAAGTGAAAACACATCATTATAACTTCCCTTGAAAGGGGAACTAATAAATAGATTAGTAAAATTCTACAGTCAGTACATTAAATCATGTTTATTCACTCAGCTAAGACAGGAACATGTAAAGTACATCTTATGGAAAGACACAATTACAGAGAATGGCTGGCTCATTGGATTAGCCAAGGGATTTTGAGTTTTCCACATCTAGCTTGGTGGTGTGAATACTTCCCAGCTTGGTGTTGACTGAAGCTTATTACCATCTGCTGCCTGTTCAGTGTCCTACACAAAATGAATTGGTTGTCTTTGTACTGGATCGGTGTCCAGTATTATAGCAACTGAGACTAATTAGCACACCTGTAAGCAATGTCAGCAAAGATGCAGAAGATTTCAAAAGTATAACAAAGATGCTTATATAATTTGGTATGAGCAGTCTACCAAAGCTGAACTTTGGGAAGAGACAGGATGGTGGAATGGGTATTATCTTCACTCCTTACTGTTCTTCTGCTAAATCACTGAATATAGATGATTACTTTCTTGCATAAAACTTTAAATGTCTAATTTCACTAGATTTAAAAATCACAAGGAAGTAAAATGGCAATACCATTTTTTAATTCTGAAATCTTACATTTTCTCATCTTAAAGGAGGATTTTAATAATTAACATATAGTTACTATAATTAGTGTGGCTGTACTCCGAGTCTCAGAGAACTGTTTTGGTGTGTACAATGAATTATTACAGTTTCTGTGACCCCTAGAGCAGCTGTGCAGGCAACCACTGTAAGCAAGAAGACAGTAACAAAGAGAGTTACGGATTAAATTACCCAGGTCCCTTATTATTAACCTTTAGGTGAAGAGGCCTGTTTCCTTTGGTCATCTCAGTAATCTCAGATATAGCTTTGCTTTGTGAAATAAGCAATAACTCATACAAACAGCAAACTAACAAAGTGACAGAATAATTACCTTATAAAAGTATCGTGTTGAGACTGTATCTGAATTATAGTAACATTAAGTATGAAATTAAAAGGATAAGTATTTGACATGTACTTCACTCTCTAGCAGTAAGTCCCTAGTTAAGCTAGTTATTAGTAACCACAGTCAACACGCTAGGTGCTGTAAAAGTTTTTCAAGAAATCTGGCCTGGTGAAACCCCCCATATTTCAATGTTTGTTTAGTTTCAGAATAGATGGAAACTTAAGTTTTTTAAAGTTACGTAACAAAAGTTTTGAAGTAAATAACTGAAATGTCTCACTGTCCAAGCATACAGATTTAGAATTAATTCCCAGGAGCAATGTGCTGCCTCTGTCTCATTTAAGCTGCATTTCAAAATGCAGATGTCTTTACTGAAAGCTGAAAAATGCAGATCTTGACACGACAAAGAGCCACTGTGTCAAGTTCTGTGAGAGTCCAGTCCACAAACTGGCACTGGGTTTCATATGTATTTTGTACATATTATTAAAAAAAAAAAAAAAAAAAGGCACATAATAAAAAGAATGATGTACATATGTAGACAGTAAAATACAGCAAAACAGCAGTTGATTTCCTGAATCTGAAATGAATTATTCTGTCCTATGAAGCTTAGATCAAGATGAAACAAAAACCTTGAGTATCTATTCACAATACACAAGCCTTATGGAAGAGTACATAGAATTTATAATTTACTGAGTATCTTTTTTAAAGCAACAACAATCCAAAGATAAGAGAAAGAAAAGTCAAGGAAAAATGACTGTGTAAATTGTAGTGGCTTTTAGTTAGGTATCTAATTAGTCAAAATGAAAAGTAGAGATGGCAACCTGCTTACTTTAGCAATTTGATTTACTCTGATCGGGAGTAGCTTCCGCATATTTTACATGTTACCTTTACAGCAGAAAGGTTATCTCACCAACAGCACTTTGTATTCACAGACACTCTTTCTCCTGCTGTAACTGAATACAGGGCTTCCTCTGTGTAATTTTCTGCTTCCCTTTGACATATGATCAAAGTTAGTAATATATTAAAGATCAAGTTAATAATGTTGAACAGTTTCAATAGCTGAAAAAGCATCTGTATTTCCTACTTCACTTCAGACAATGGAACTTCAGTAGCTATAGAGAAGGTTCCTGTCGATATCATCACTCAGTCCATCTAGCTACCTCATCCATCTCATACATAGATTTGCATATAGGATCTCTTCATAGGCATAAGCAGGCTCCATTTAGCTTCAGTGATACTGACTGCAAGAAGCAGCTATAGCTGTATAAGTATCTGCTGTTTCAAACTTTCACCTAAAATGCCAGAAAATGTCATGACTGAAAAAATTCATGCTTCACCTTGCTGTAATGGTAGGGCACAATCCAGCTCTGTGCAGAAAGCTGACACTCGGTTCATTCTGTTAAACAAGACTCTTCGATCTCACTTTGAGAAGCTATTTGGGATATAAGTCCTTGCACAGACTTTCATTACAGTTCTTCATAGGATAGAATTTCGCTCTTGGTCTGAAGAACCATATATGTTTGTACAAAATTACATATGCTTAACAGGCTTTGTAGCCCAGTATTCACATCTTTCTTAAAAAAAAGCAAAAATGTATAAAAGATACTCATTCGTACTGCTAGTAAAATTGTGTGTAACTCAAAGAAAAAGGTTCTATTTCCTGAATATTATATTAGAAATTAAATTCCATCAGGGAAGGATTAATTACATATTTTCTTACAGTTTAATCGTACTGTTAAAATGAAATTACAGTGTTATAATTAAGATAGAGCACTTCCACGGTTAAGAAAAAACAAATTACTTAGTAGTTGGCAAATATTCAAATATTGCTATTAACATGGTATTTTTATATGAAGACAAAAGAAAAAAATGAAGTCTATGATATGACAGCATTACGCAATGGATTTGACTAACATCTTCAAATAGACTTCATTCTTAAAATGCAGATGATAATACACTTTGTGAGAAATTAAAACCCGAATATTTTTAATATAGTATTTTGGAAAAATACTGAATTCTAGAATGACAGAGAATTCAAAACAGCTGTACCAGGGATACAGGTTTTTGATAACACCCATTATGATAAGACGAAAAAGAGAGTGAGAGCGAGAAATTATGAAGAACTTTTACAGTCAAAGCTATTTTTTTTTTATAAATATACTTCGTGATGTACATTAATATTTTGACAGCTCTGAACATCAACCAGACATATCCATCCTAAATTGCAAGGAAAATATGTGCGAGTCAACCTAAGTAGGTTGGAATAGGTGTCTCAGATTTCTCTTAAAGCAATTGAGTTTGGCTTGTGCAAAAGAGGTTTCAAATAGAAAAATTACATTCTACATTGTAAGAGGCCACTGGCTTGCTGTTTGCTTTGTGATTAAATGGCACAGGCACCACTATAATGAGGCAGTCTATCAAAGTCTTCTACTTGGTTGTTTACACTCCATGAAACTGTATGAATGCAGGTTTTTAAAGTTTTCATTAAGTCCTCGGCTGCTGTGAATGCACAAACACAAAGCCAATTATTTTAAAGGTACACAGGTTTTTACTCTTTTTATCTTTCTTGAGATCATTACTGCTGCTGCTTATGCTTCACTGAACAATACAAATAGGGACAAAATTCCTGTCTTTCGAGTGGTCTGTTACAATTATCCTATTTATACGCAAAATGTGTTCTAATATGTAGGCATCAACACCTTAATTTGAATTTTCAATTGCAATAGTAAATTCAGGGGGCAGGGAAGGTTTAATGAAATTACATATATATTTTAAATAAAAACAGTTAGCTGGCTGAATATCGAAATTCTTGTATACTATTTCCCTTCTCTAAATCATTTCAGTTCAGGGCAAAAAATCTTATCTTTTTTATCAGAAGAGTAAACAATAGGCCAGTACGTACATATCTATTCAGCTACCCCACTATTCCCTGCTGTCTTATTCTGTTATCGTTGCCTCTATCTGTAGAATGGTTTTCTCTCTTCTTTTTTCTATTCCAGATCCTGATCATGTAAACACTCCCACAAAAACAAATTCATTTTTTGAGGACAAGGAAATTATCGCAATGTTTGCTGAACTAATTTCTGAGCTGACAAGGCAGAAACATCCTGAATTCCAAGAGAAGAGTGGCAAGCTAAGTGACTCATGTCTCCATATTTTCATCATGTGAGGTTATCCATCCTGAATCTCAAGTCCTCTACACTGTATAATGTAGTCCTATACTCGGTGGTGATATCTATGATTATTTTTGTTATTTTTACATTGTTTCAGCATATGTTTAGTATAAATTCACACTTTTTTCTCAAAAAAACCCCAAAACCTTACAAGCTAAGGGCACCATTTTTTTAATACAATCACAAATGCTTTTGAAGATATAAAACAGAAAAAAATAGATTCTGCATCATGTATTTCAGGGGATTTATCTTAAAGAACCCCTTACATAAATATATTACCCTATAGCTATAATTTGGTATGGACCAAGCAGGCCCTCCATTACTAAATTTGGATGCTCCAAAAGCTGGGAGGCTAAATTCAAACACTCTTGAGTTTTGGAAGAAGAGCTTAATGAAAGTAAGCTGATATATCATCAGAAACTACATATATCAATCATCACTGAAATATGTAAAATAATTTTTAGCAATATTGCTATTGTTCAACAGAAATAACCTCCCTCCCAATCACTAACATCTGTTACACTTGAAAATTAATTAATTATATCCTCATTTAGAGAAAATAAGAATGTCTACCTAAGCCATAGATTATTCTTTCTATCTTTACCTGAGACACTGAATTTGCATTAATTTCTCATGCTACAGATGAAGATCTTTCAGTTAGGAAGGCACAAAATTTAGTCTGAACCCATGTTTAATTGATTGATTTTAGAGGATGAAAGTAGCAACCAGTTTTCCTGACAAAGAATAGAAAGATTTATCTGAAATGTAAAGTCTTCCGTAATTTTTTTTTTTTCAGTTTAGACAAGAAGTTTGAGTGTTGATATAAGTATATAGCTCATGTCATTAATGTCCCTCTGACAGAAAACATGTCATCAACCAATGAAATTGTATTTCAGAAGAAACAAGGTGCATGACTAAGGAGCATATACCGATACTACACAGTATAACATAGGGGCAAAATAATATATAAGCTAAAATAGAAAGGGAATTTATCTAAGTGTAATTGTCTATATTAAGTGAAATTTTGAATACATATTTGGATTTCCAAAAGACTTTTGATGCTGGTATTAAGGTAACAAGGAAACTCTGATATAAGAAGGAATATCATGAAATGGATAAATAGTTGAGTAAAAGATGGGAAACAGAGGTGGGAGCACATGCTCAGTCCTTGCAATGGAGGAGGGTCAGCAGCAAAGTTCTGCAAAGAGCCTTCACTGTTCCAGTGCTGCTCACCATATCCGCTGGGGGCTTCATAAGAGGGCAAGTAGTGAGGCAACTTGTGATGATATGCTGGTGCTGGAGATAACTGGGATGAGGGCAGGCTATGACGATGCACACCAGGCACTTCTGAACAACCAGACACTGAAACGGCAATAATACTATCAATGCTGCAATGGCACAGTACGCCAAAATTCAGCACGGAAACACATCAGTTAACACAAGCCAGAGAACCAGGCCCATCTGTTTTAGGAAATGAAGGGCTTTAAGCCTCAGCTTCAGTATAGAGAGTTCCCTACAAACATCAGCTCAGTGCTCAGTAGCTGTCAGAAAGGCAAATCAAGTGCTAGGAATTATTAGGAAAGCAACAGAGAAAAATGGAGAGCATTTTTATGCCACTAAGACCATGGTTCACCCACATCTGAGCTCAATCTATCTTTCATTACTCTCCAAGAAGGAGAGTAGGAAGGGTCAGAGGGGAAAGCAGGAGGTATTCCAGACGTATGAAACGGCTCCTGTCAGAGGAGCAACAAGGCCTCTTCAGCCTGGAGAAGCGATGGCATGACCAGGAGGGTAGATGGCTAAAGTACAGATCTGAATCAAAAGTGACGTGCTGTGAGAGAGCTGGGTATAGACTATTCACCAGCTCTTCCTGTAGGGAAACTGAGGGTAGGAGATGAAGACAGCAAGATCCAGATTCAAATCAGTCACAGGAGGTGGTTTGTCTGGCAGTGGGTGGGAAGCCATAAAAGTATTTTTGGCACAGAGTATTGTGGATGTAAAAAGTCAGCAGTGGATACAAAGGAAGGCTGGAGAGGTGCTGAAAGAGGGATCTGCTAAGAATTGCCAAGCAGAGAAACCATGGAAGACTTAGGAAAGCTCATGAGTAAGAAGCCATTGTAGGTTGGGACACCAGTTGTGAAAAACATCATATATACTTCATTTGCTTTTACTGTTCACTGCATGTCAGCTTATGGGCACTGATGGAGAAAAATGACTGAGCTAGATGCACTTTTTATTCTTTCGACCCGTAACATATCTTATGTTTATGAATTGGGTCAATACCCAAGCAGTCACATCTTTGCTCTTGCTGAAAGTCTTGAAGGGACATTTAAACAAAATGAGAACTTCAGGCTTTGTGTTTACTCAAGATTTGCAGCATAACTCCTGACAAAAACAGTGGCCGAGCTTTCTGTCAATGACAACTCAAAAGTAACAACATCCCATTTTCTGCAGTCATTTATCTTTTCTTCAAATGTCTTCTTGTGCTAAATCTTACCTTTTGCAAAATTTGACAAGACTGAAGGCAACAACATTGAAGAGGTAGAATGCAAACATGCAGAAGTATATCTCTACACTGACTAGCCTGCCTTTTTAAAGCTGCCGAAGAGCACCATGGTGCATCTTGTGCATACTCAACTGAAAGTCAGCAATAAACCTATAGCACTTTCCTGTAGGTAAATAACTTTGTTTATAAATTCTTCAGACATCAAAAATTAAAATATAATTTCTGACACTGCCTCATCTTTACAAATCTTCTCATATATCTTTCAAAAACAAGCTGGAAGGCATAGCACATAACATCACTTTATACAAACAAACAAACAAAAACACCCAAAAAAAAACAAGAACAAAAAAAATTATAAGAAACACATAGCGTTTTTTAAAAAAATACCTTTAAAAGCAGATAGAAGTAAGTACTTAGTTGCCAAAAGAAAAACTTGGTTGTAATGAATACGTAAATCCAGACCTGTGACCTAAAAAACCCTATAAGCCACCCAGTCCTAAACAAAACTAACTGATCTTAAAATACTAAAATACAGTAACTAAAAGACTGTTTCTAAACAAGTTACAGAATCATCAGGGAATTCTTTGGACTACTTGATCCTACTGAGTTAATGGACATGGGCAAGATGAACCCTAAAGACCTATTCCAGTTTCCATGATTCAACAACTCTATGGAGAGAAATACCCCTTTTTCTTGTTTATAATTAAGCGAGACTGTCACATCCCACTCAGACAAGGGAACTATCCTTTCCTCTCCTTATACTTGATCGTGTAGATGATGGCACACCTATGATATGGGAGATTCATGTCTGGATCTTCAAATTAATGCTTTCTTCAGCATATTATAACAGAAAAGCTAGCTATCAACATTTTTTTAAAGAGAAAATGCTGGGTTTTGGTGGGTTTTTTAAAAAGAATTTTAAGTGCTTTCTTCAACTAGAGGTTATTAAGCTATGTTTCTGAATATTCAATAGAGAGAGAAAGAATATCCTTATGCTACAAATTTCCACACTGAGCCCTTATGACCACTTCTCAGTCAGCATATTTTTGAACCCAGTCTGAGCCACCTTGGCCCTTCAAGGGAAAGGCAATGAACCTAACTCTAAAATTTGGCATTTCACTTCAGATGTCAAGAGCTGAAATGTTACTTTTTAATTATTTAGAATATTTCCTGACCTAGCCTTTTAAAACATGCTATAGTAAGAGGGTTTACATTAACTTACAAATTAAAATGTATAACAATATGTAGTGCTGGATTGCTATTATCTGATGCAAGGCACATTTGAAAATCTCTTAAATCAAAAGAATAATAATAGTGGTAAGTCCATATTGGGAACGTAAAAGAAACTTCAGAGGAAAAAGGATGAAATAAAAATGGATCAACAGGATATTTTTTTAATAGGAAAAACAAATCAAATAATCTGATTCTCACTGTTGCTGTTAAACATCACTGTATTGTAGATGTTACTATGACACATTAAAAATCTTAAGCCTGTCAGTGTTGCAAACTCTGCTTTGGCAGACTATATCACTTAAATTCCAAACCCCACAAAAGTTGCCATCTATGTTTTTGTCGGATCAAATATTAAATCTCTGCATCCTCAATTTTTATTTCAGCTGGAAATAAAATTTGTAAAACTGTTACATACATTGTAACCATTGTGAATGTGCAGAAAGCTTTCCCTGAAACAAAAACTTGGATGTATTTGATGTCATGAGACAAGAAAAGGTGTGCAGAAGAAAGTATACACTAGCATATTTTTTCTATAACCATTGCTACAGATTTTTCTTTGTCACAGAACAGTGTCATTAAAGGTGTGATTCTGAATTTAAGTTTCTTTGATGTTCTTGCACGACAACTTCTGCGTGATATTGTAGATTTACTTCATCTTTGTGATTTGTTTGCTCTGGTTTTATTGACAGATGGCAAACAACTCATATGGGACAATTTTGTGCACGAATTTCTATAAAATAATGTTCCAAGAAAGTTGGCACAATATTACCTCAATTGTGAAATTGAAAAAGTCAATTAGCTTAGGGCTTCACAAGCTTAACATTGGCAGAAATTCATAGCACTAAATCAGTAGCTTCAGCAAAACTGTAATTTCTGAATTGAGAGTTTTCATTAGAAATAGCTAAAGTTAAGTACAAGCATGAGTGACCAGTCATGAATTTCCATTAACAATACCGACCTGAAAAATATCAGTAATAACACATAGAATAAACTAGTTGTGAGCTGACAGCTCATTATGAAAACAGGACTTCATTACTGTTACTGAATTTAATGGAGAAAATTGGTATTCATCCATTAGTTATATATACAAAATACTTTAACCTGAAACAGAATCCTAAGGTTTAAACCTCTGTCCAGTGACATGACTGATAAGACTTTCTGATAATTTTAATACGATCAAAAACTATTATGCTACTATATGCCTTCTCTAGCATAGATAAGGAATAAAGAAGTCCTCTATGAACTTGCATTTAAATATATAAATAAAAATCTATTTCATTATATGCTTAATGTTTTTAAATATATGCTAATGTAATAAAATTACACAATTTATACTAGTGCAAAATTTGCAGTGTTCTGATTTATGACCGTATGTTCTAAACCTTCGGGTTTCAGCTGTAAAAATATCACTAATAACTTTTTCTTTTGACATTTTTTCTTCAGAAAAATAATATTAGCATTATCTTTATATAATTATTAATTAAAAGGCTTTTATGCATTGAGCATAAAAATCAACTGCAAACATATTTGCAACAGGAATTAAAATCCACCTGCCAAGATGTTGCTTTTTAAGTTCTTAGCTGCCAATGCTGAAAACAAATGTACTTAGGGAGAATGCTGTTCTTCAAGACAAATGCAAACCATGCATTATATAGTATATAAGCCTTGTTTATGTTAATTGTATAATGCTTACAGATGAATAGCTCTTCAGTTCAACCTCCCCAGTGAAATAAATATAATTCCTCCCAATTTCCAGATGTTCCTTACTGTTTTTCTTTCAAAAAGTGATACTTGTAAAACATTAACATAATTAAAATCCCACAACATGCATATCACATGAGTTATCAGAAATAATCTGAGGGCTCGTGCTCAGGATTTATGTTTGGACAGGAATTAGGAGAACCTGGTCCTGTATGCAAACATCTGCTACAGTGCAGTCAATGTACGGTTGCTCAACAATTTCTTATAGGTAAGAAAAGATAATTCCCTGCTTTGACAATATGTATCATGGATTTTAGGATTTTAACTGAAAGAGTTATAATAAAAAAAAAAAAAAAAAAGTGACCTTTTCTAAAGAAAGTAGACATGTCACAAATAATTTAATGTAGTAGAGCAACATCAAAAAGTGTTTCAATGGAAAATTCAACTGTTTGTAAATATAGTCCCTTACAAGCTATCTACAAATTACTTAACTATACTTCTTTTAAAAACTATTCTTTGTTTCTCCCTATTGCCACTTCTAGAAATTTTCCCACAGAAGGGAAATCTGGATCCTGTTCTAAACCTTTAGGCTATGTCTACATCAGCGATTAAAGAGATACCATAAGGCCAGGTCTGTAGGTGGTGCTAAAGACTCAGTGTCCACATAATATTCATTTCACTTGGGATTTGTGTCTTGTTCCAATGATGAATTGTCCTTATAGACTGGAGTGCATTAAGTACACCCCCAGAACATCTTTGGGAATATTTTCACTTAAAAGAAATCTAGTCTGAGTCCTCCAGGATGTCTTTGTAATGCAAACCAAAGCCTAAGTCAGGACAAAAAAAAAAAAAGCCCTTCTACTCCAAATGAAATGCTAAGGCAGATGCACTCTTAGAGAACTCTGTGATAAAAACATGTCAATGAAGGTGATCAAATCACAAAGATGAAAACAATAAGATTAAAACAGTAAAACTATTTTCAAAAAAAAAAAAGGGATCACCTTACTAATTTTTATAGGTATCTTTCTAACTTCACTTTCAAAGTGTAGAAATATATGTATTTTATATTACAACTGATGTAGATTATTTAAACAACCGTAGCGCTGACTAGAAATGCGACTACCTTAAATTAAAGTTCTGGGGGAAATTATGAAAAAAATGTGTACAGCTTCTCCTTAAAATACAAATTGCCAACAAGTCTTAGAAAATATCTGCACTAAAAAAAAAAAAAACAAACCAAAAAACAAAAACCCAAACTTTTATAATGTGCTGGAAAGCAAAACACTGTGTTGAACCATACAAATTCGAAATTTCAAACTGTTGAGAAAATTCTTTTTTATATGCAACATATATATTATGAGGTAATGCTCATGCAAGAAAGCTGACAGTTTGCTATTTCCTTCTTCTGGATTGAGAATCTTACCACTGAGTTCATAATCAAAATAGTGACCATATAAGCAAAAAACCCCCACTCAATTACAAAGAAAATTCTTAAAGTTTCAACTAATGACAAAGTGAATAGAAATGACAAAAATTCTTTCTTGGAAAAAAAAGAGGGAAAAATTCCACAACTGTTCCAAAATATAAGAGATGCTATATAGTTTAATTCAACTAATGAAGGCAGAATGTTTATATGAGTTTGTATGACTTCACTGAAAGTAACTAGAAAGATCAATAAATATGTATTTATATAACTCGGTTTACTGCAACCAAGACTGTTTTCAGCAAACGAGCCTAGATTGGTAAACCTCTTACTGTCTACTTAACAGGTTTTGTCTGTGTTAGCCAGATGTTGAGTTTTGGCTGTTTATGAGATACAGAAAGAAAGTACAGCAACAATGGGGAAGACTATTTGGCTTGGCTTGGATAATTAATCTTACTAATTTTCACAGGATATAAAGGAAGAAGATTAAAAGCCAGAATGTGTCAGGGCTTCCTTTGGCATTCTATGAAACAATTCAGAAACTAAGCATGTATCTGCATCTTATTCAGTACTAGATTATTTTATTAGAGTTTATATAAATTTATTTTTCAAAGATCCCTTGCTCCATCTATGTTCACATCTGAAGAAAGGAACTCACGTCTCTGGAGTTATACCTTACTCCACATTAGTCTCATATATTCCTCAAAACGCCTGTTTGCTGTAGTTTTAGCTTAATGCTATTTAAGTAACTGATTGGATGATATATAAAAAAAACCAGAATAAAACCAGAAACTAGGCTTCTCCCTTAGCTCTTGATGTGAACAGGTCAGGATATTTACATGTATTCAATTTGCATTTCCTTTGAGCAGGAATTTGTATTTCTTTTAAGCGCACATTAATGGTAATAAAAGTAAAATTAGAAACACAGCTGTGGGATCTAGGTCTTCAGTACAAAGCACAAACAGATGGAAAAGGATAGTGAATCTGCTTGGATTTTAAGGAACTTTAACTCCTTCTGTGAGCAAGGAGTATCACAAATTATCTGAAAAGGAGGTATTAGAACAAAGATTTTCGATGAGTTTTCAATGTCTCAGTGGAAAGGAAAAAACGATGCACATTTACCTACATTTACCTATCACAGGGAACAATCTCTCTTCTTTGTAAAAGTAATATCAACTTTTTAAATTATTTTTTTTTTTCAAGGAAACGTACATTTTTCAACATGACAACTCTGAAGTGATAGGTATTAAGAAAAGAGTTATACTATAGACAGCAGCTAGGTGTTCAAATGTAATGCAAATTAAATAGTAATTACAAATGAGCACACTGACATGTTAGGCAACTTGTAAATTGTGTTTAAAAAGATAATTAGTTGAATACATTCTGGTATAGAAATATAAGAATGACATAGGGGGTGATACTATGGTGCTTTAAAGAAGAAACAGGACAATTAAGCTTAATAAATTAAAGCATCCACTCAGTAACATTCACTTCACGAGATGAACGACATGTAAGTATTTAAGTTAGTAAACTGAAATTAAA
Source organism: Strix aluco (assembly GCF_031877795.1). Classification (NCBI taxonomy): domain Eukaryota; kingdom Metazoa; phylum Chordata; class Aves; order Strigiformes; family Strigidae; genus Strix; species Strix aluco. The sequence continues at coordinate 61,772,607 of NC_133931.1, read as the reverse complement.
TGGAGCAGTTAAAAGGTTAAAGTCTTTTTAAGCAGAATTTAAGTTACCTAAAACACTAAGGTAGGACATCAAATTGACTATATATGACACATCTGAAAGGACCAAAAGAAAGCTTGTTTTTTAACAATCAGAAACTGGCAGAAATAATTTTAAAAATGCATTCTTTAAAGAGTGAAAGCTGTGTCCAGCTGGAGAAAACAGAGCTGAGCATAAATTTTAACAAGTTAAATGCAAAATTGTAAGTCAGGTCAAAGAATATTTTGAGATATAAAAACCTTAAAAAAAGAAGAATATCCAGTGCCAGGGAGCCTGCAGGGCCAAAGATTACCACCATGTAAAAGAAATGTTCAAAGAACTTAAGGCTGTAAGAGAAATAAATAAAATAAGCAACTAAATTAATTCTTTGCATCAATCTACCAAGGAGCTTGAGCGACATACAAACCACTGTTTCGGTTTTGGTTGGGTTTTTCCTGGCATTAAATAGGTAGCTATCTCAGTGAAGGTATTAGTAAAAGAGTCTCTGGAAAATAATCAATAACATGAATAATAAAAGATTACTAAAATCCAACAGCACTTATACAGGAGCTGAGCAAATCAAGTGCAAAAATTCCAAAAGATTAAGAAAAGTGAATGAATTAGCGTTTAGACTGGCCCCATTACTAGTGTAATAAGTAGGAAATATGACAAAAATTTTTCCTCCAAGAGATTTGGTCTGAACTGTAGAAATACAGAGCAGTAATCCTGGCTTCCACACCACTCAAACTAGCTGAAAACAATACAAAGAACAGAGTAAATAGGAAAGGAATAAGTATGACAAAATTGTGAAATGTCAATGCAGCTTTTGGAACCAGGGTTACTGCTTCTCAGAACAGACATAGTACAGCTAGAAATACGTACAGAAGGGAAATAATAGTTACTAAAAGTATATAACGGCTTCTGTAATGGGATAGACTAAAACGATGGAAATGCCTCAGTCTGGAAAAGGCATGCCTGAGGAGAGAGATTCTGTAAGCACATAAAATCATGACTGGCAAGGTGAAGGTGGATAAGGAATAAGTGCTCACTGTTTCATAATGCAAAAAATTAGGGGCATCAGATTAAACTATTTTTTCAGTAAATAAAATAATAAAGGAAGTACTCTTCATATCCCTAAAAATAATCTTGTAGAACTTACTGCTCTAGCTGTATCGGATGCCAATGTAGACAAATTCAGGGGGAAATGCTCACCAGGGAGTAGCACTCATCACACTATTGATGAATTCCTTAGGTCAGAAAACACTGAATACCAAAACCTGAGGAAAGAAGTATCACTCTGAATTTGCCCTGATGTTTTACTGCTACTAACATAGCTGTCTTTTACTAATTTCATTGGATACTGAGTTGGACAGACAGTATAGCCATTACATAAAGCACATTTCAGAAAAAACAGTATCCATTTACTTTGCTGTTTCTGGTGCCTATTTCACCATTTCTAATACATTATGTTCTATTAATTTTAAATGTCTTCATTCACTCTCTATGGATTGTGAGTCTAGACTCTAACCGTGCTCTCATATGAAAATTGGAGTAGAAAATCTGACTAAAACCGGACTGTAGAAGTTTCTTCTATTAATCTCATGTGGTCTAATGTCTACACTGAAATGACACAAACATTTTTGTATGAGCCACTGTTGGCTTGTATGAATAAAAGAGCTCATAGCTGGCCTTACTAGGGCTGTGCTGGAAACCAGAGATAGTAATAAGGGCTCATGAATCCAGGAATATAACCAGAAAGGTTGAAATCTGAATGAGAACTCAGTCTCAAAACATGGATGAGAAAATTCAGTTTCATTTCAAATAGAGAGTGTGATTCACCCCCTGTTCCTTTCAGAAGCCTTCACAAGGTGAAAAACAGCAAGACAGAGCAGCGTTTTTATAAAGCATGATCTAGCATTTCATTTGAAGCTCATTCCTTTCCTCATGGAATATATGAAGAAAGCAGCCATGATTTGATTGTTTTAACTGGTCAATAATCTGCTTTTACATAGCCTGAGTATAAACATCTGTGGATTAAAATGGTATCTCTGAGGAAAATTTATTGAATCCTTAAAGCATCTACACTGGCAAAGAGTAACTCTTCCATTAGCAAACTATCCACAAAAAACAAAGGAGTATGTACTTTTTTAGAGAAAATCGTGTCAGATTTGATAATATTGTGACTACCGATAGGCTACAATACCTAATAAAAGGCCTTACTCTACTTTCACAGCAGGTGCCAAAAATATGCAATACTTAATCTCACAAAAATTGGATACTCCAACCTTTATATAAAAATTGATTTTATTTTCAAGCAGTTACATTCACTTGCTATTGCTTCACAGTTCTTATATGACCAGTGGTCACCCTGGAACGTGTGCAGAGCACAAAAATCTTAACAAAACAAAAAGTTTAAATATGTAAAAGAAAAGCCCTGAAAAGCATTAAGACTGAGAAAAAATAACTTCAGTATGCAAGCCTCCAATCTGCAAGAATTGTGATGAAATTGCTTTTTCTCTCTCATTAGTGGCAAATGGAGCCAAACACTGAGGATCTCGTATATTTTTCTATTTTTAAATTTACATTAACCAAATACAAGAGAAAATAGATCCAGAGAGCAGAGATAGATCCCTGCAGAGAGCATAAATATTTCTGTTCCTAATATTATTCTAAGGCTGTGTTTCCACATTAAGATGCCCTTGGCAACAAAACTAGTTTTAGGTATTCCTGTCCCCAACCATTTATTTGTGCCCACTACCTCATGCACTGTTGGTGCCAGAATGCAAGAATATTTGTTTGTGGAACCAGGCCTAAAGCATTATAATAAATTATTTTGGCTGATAGGGGGATATGGAGGGGACCTGTACTTACTTTACTATTTACGTATTTCTAAAGCAGGATCAGTTCCCTCATCCATATCTCAGATGGCACAACTAAGTGACTTCTCTGCTGCTTCCTGGAAAGGAAAACATAGGGAAGGGAGAAAATCAGGGAGACTTTCTGACCAAACTCAGGAAGTCACTGACCAATTTCTATCATCAATCCACAGCCAAAGAATTCTTGCACAGCCATTTAATTATGAACCTTATCAGTTCCCTACCAGTCATCTACCTTCCTTTCACATAGTAGTGCAGGCTATTTTATAGTGGCAGAGAATACAGAGGTCTCTCATTAACAAATATGTCTGTTTTGCTGTATTAGATTTCAAAAAGATATATGGTGATGACCATCTGAAACAAACAGTACTTACTGTTGCTATAAGGAACTATAACTTTTTTTCTGAAGAAACATCTTAAACTAATTCACAGTGTATTTGCATAACACTAAGCCAGAAAATAAAAAGCTCAAAAGCAAGATACTACAAAGAAAAGGTTCTCCTAGAAATCAGTAGAAAATTAAGAAAGCACATGATTCAGATGTACAAACAGGAACTTTGTAAAGTTCAGATACTGCTCAAATCTCTGCTCTTCCACTGTGATCAGTCTGGCCTCTGATTTTATGACCACAGTTTATAATTGAGGAAACAGTCATGACATGTTGATTTTAATGACCATAGCAGTTGAAGCAGGATGGCCAGAAACTGAATTTCTCTGGGATATTCTGGATTATATGTAATATTTATCTATACTTTTGCAGTATTTTTATTGTGTACTGTCTGCATGTGAAAGCCTTACAGGGACACCATCTAGGATGAGGAAAATAAAAAAATAATTGCAGCACTCTTCATTTCTTCTCCCCCAAGGCCTTTAAAGTGAACTATTAAGAACTCAATGGTTATAATATCCCAGGCAGAAGTCCTCAAGAACCACACTGCTGCTGACATAAAGAAGTCATGATGCCACAGGGTTGGTGTGAAGTGGCTTCTCATATTTTACATTCACCTTGCAGAAAATAGGGAGAAAAACTAACCCCCTCTCTGTAAAATGATACATCAAAGTTTTCCTCTTGAGAGTTCTGCAGTGAGAACAATGAAGTCTTCTCTCACATGCAGGTTAGTAAACTTATGGTTAATTCTGCATTTTTAAGATTGCCAGGTGTGGGAAAATCATTCCTGAACTAAGTCAATTAATGCAGCCCAAAGACAGATCTCTAATTCTTTTTGACATTCAGAGTGTTTTGTATGAATTAAGACTTCAAGTAATTAGGTGACTAGGTAGTCACTGATCGAAGCATCAAACAAAGAAACAAAAAATGTTAGATCCTTTGTTTTCCCCTGAAGTTGCCTTCAACTACAGTCTCAAATAATGCAAGCCTTCTTTTGTCATGTGTTGGCCATAAAAAATACTTGTTAAAAAGTCTGATTTGGAGACTTCAAAAATGGTGCAAAATGGAAAGCAGAACATTCAAAGTCAGTCTGACCGCACTCACTAAATGGCAGTTTGACAAATCTCCCTGAAACAATTTTACAAAAAAGTATCCCATGACAGCAAAGCACAGAGAACTGCAATTGGACTATTTTCTCTTGCTATTTTTGAGTGGGGATGGGTAGTATCAACCAAAATTGTTTATGATCAACTGAAAGCCAGTCAGCTATTTTGGAAGATTCTTCTAAAACTGTTTCCAACCACTTAGGCTACAAGCAAAAAGCATTTATTCACAAACCAGCTTTCCCACAAGAGAGAAACAAGGTGGGATGACAAGGTACACAGTACAAAAAACACACCCTGACAGTTTTCTCTTCTGCCAAAGTTTCCTGATATGACTCAGAGCAGCATGAGTAAGGCTATTACTCACATCCCACTCCTGTGAGGAGCTAACAGCTGAGATAAACCCCAGATGCACTTGCATATCTGCAAAGGTCCCAAATATGCCACTTTGTTCCACTATACTCTGACAGTCCCACCTTTCCATGAAGACACCAGAACACACCAACAAAGCCATTCAGAAGAAAGCATTCATTGCTACATCAGATCCAACCTATTACTGAGGAGTATCTTGCTGTAGGATGTGGAGTCAGTTCAAACAGGTACAGCTGTCATTTTAAATCAGGTGACAGTAGAACCACTCCTATATACCAGCTAAAGTATGTCTGGAAAAAAACCCAAAACACCAACATAAAAACTATGACAAATGACTGAGAGTGCTTCAGCACAGGCCTGCACTTACCCGTGAACTCTGGGAATGTGAAATTCAGAGCAGGAGGTGCTATACATAATGAAAGGTGTAAACATTACAGTATTGACTTACAACTTGAAATGAAGGTGTTTGAAGCTGGGTGTTCAAAATCCTAAACTCCAAGGAAGATGAGTTTGCGGCTTAGTGTGTAGCACTGAAATTTACCAACAGATAATCAGTTGCTTCTTTTTAAACTCTAGATATTCGACTATGTCTACTTATATCAGATATTTTCCTTGCATAAAATAAATTCAGGGAGATATTCAAAACTATACTACGACCCAATTCTGCTCTAGACATAGGGATCCCTGAAGAAAGCTATTTAGTTGGCACTGAAGAGAAGAACTAGTGGCTTTTTTATGAAGTGAAGGATACTTTAATGGGTGTTAGACCTGGTGAGCCATAATCCAGTTTTATTAACTTCAGAAGGGAATGCCTCTGCTTATCTCCAGGTCAATATAACATTACTTTTCACTCCATCCCTCCGTAAGTGAGGAATGTACAGTAAGTACTGTACATTTTTTATTTCCTAAGCACTCTATGACTGAGAATCTAATTTAAGTGGAATTTTCTTGTGAGATATGAAGTTCTCTCTAACCTGTTACTATATTTTGGCAACATTTTGGCCAATCCCTGATGATATTCAGGACCCTTTCCAAACTGGGCTGTTATTTATGTCATTCGGCAAATTTATTTTTCAGCTTATCTGCTCCAGTGAGACAGTACTGTACATTAATAGAATTTGATTGCTTTTTTCATTTAGGTCTACCCAGAGGCAAGTAATTTGTGGTTCTTGTCTTCATACAAAAAGGAGACAAATACTCTGGGTTTTCACACATGATGCTCTTTTTTTCTTTTATAGTCAAATTCAGAATAAAGAAAACAAAGCTTGTTACAAGTAAGACTGCTCTGCAGCCAGTGGTAAAATTGATGGAATTTTAAGTGTAGGTCAAGCGTACATCTCAAAAGATGAGAAGAAGGTAAGTTAGTAACCACAACAAGTCATCCCATCTGCGGAACCAATCTTTCATCCAAACAACTAAACCACTGCACATTTTAAAACCAAATTAAACACTGTACAACAGGTCTGTTGGGAGTACATTGGGAAGACAAAACCACAAATTTCAATATACCTGACCAATGAATTTCCTTTGCTTTTTATTTTTATGGTCTTTATTTTGTCTCTGAATGTTACAAGATAACAAAGACTGATTAGCTGGGCATCCATTAACTCCTTTAGAAGTGATGGGATTTATAATAGCAGCAAAGCTGCCAGTTTTCTCTTCTGTCTCTTGGGTAATTAGAGAATAACTGTCTTCCAGATGTGCTGGCAGCATGCACTATATCCAGTCTGTCTGTCTTAAATTCTTTTCCTCAATTCAGTTATTTTTATGCTAAAAAGGAAGCATTATATTGTTTAGAAATGATAAAAACACAGTCCGAATTTGGACTGTTTACTGAAAAGTAATTTATGTACACAGTTTTTTATGACACAGAAAGGTTCGGATGTTGTTGTCTTGATACTATGCATCAAATTTATGCGTATAAAACACTCCTGAAGCCAGAACAGTAGACCAGACCAAAAGCGTTCTGGGACATTTCCAATTTGGCTAGAGCAACTCAATATTCATCTAATACCCTAGAACCCCCTTATTTCAGCCCAGTGATTGCAATGTCTTCTGAGGTACCAGTTACATCATTGAAACATAGACAGAGGATGATAGGATACACTTACTGACAAATCCCTTGCTCTCTGTTATTTTAAAAGCTTTTCCAGCCCTTGTATATTGCCATAAGGTACAAACATTTTTGCTGAGTATGCACATTCCTAGACCTCAGGGCAAACAACTCAATCAATTAAATGAAGTCTCGCCACCCTATTCAGAAAAATCTATCTGTTTGAAGACCTCTGCTGTCTCCCTGCACATGGACAATTTCACAATATCACAAACTATTCTAATTCTAGGTAGCTATTTAGCTGTCACACATTCTACTTAAATAAGGTCCAATTAAAACTAGTAAACATGCATAGTTCCTCAATATATACTTTCCAAGTGACCTAAAGGTTTTCTGTGCTGTCCTACTCCAAACTGCTGTTCTCAGCTCTATGTTACAGTAATTTCAAATTTTTATCAAATTTTAAATTTTTATACTATAAAATATGTGAAAATCTATTTCTTGGTAAATTCTGTGGTTTACTCGCAAAATCCCTAAAATACTATCATCTGAGTTGACAGCAAAATTTACTGCTGCTAAGTTTTTCAGTTTTCATTGTGGTTTAGCAAGCCAGGTCAGTAAAGAGGTTCCCATTCAGGTTCATGCTAGAATGTACATTTACACTATTTATACTGGACCTTTCTCAATAGTTTAATAAGACTACCTTACAAAACTTTGTTAAGGGCCAGCAAATTGTATTTGCTTTCTTCAACTCTTCCAAAGCAAGTTTGCACACTTGATTTTTTTTTTGCATACATGTCCCTATTATGGCTATTCATATTTGTTTAAGCTACTTCTTCAGTTTGCCAAAACTATATCATATTCTAATCATATATTTCAGAATATTTGCAGTAGCTCACACTGCATTGCAAGTCTAATGTGCATGTTTTCTACTTCTTCATTTATGTCAGCAGTGAAATTGGGAGTGTGGATCCACAACAATGTCAAGGAGATTTCATTTCATATATCCTTTCTTTTTAACAGTGATCTAACACTGTTTTAATAGTGTATCAATAGTTCCCTGAACTATTCACTATATTCAGCTGATTTTGTATCTATTCACACCTCAAATATTGCTCAGTTTTGGGCCCCTCACTACAAGAAAGACACTGAGGTGCTGAAGCATGTCCAAAGAAGAGCAACAAAGCTGGTGAAGGGTCTAGAGAACAAGTCTTATGAGGAGTGGCTGAGGGAACTGGGGTTTCACCTGGAGAAGAGAAGGCTCAGGGGAGACTTTATCGTTCTCTACAACTACTTGCAATGAGGTTGTAGTGAAGTGAGTGTCAGTCTCTTCTCTCAAGTAACAAGCCATATGACAAGAAGAAACAGCCTCAAGTTGTGCCAGGGAAGGTTTAGATTGGATATTAAGAAAAAATTCTTCACTGAAAGGGTTGTCAAGCATTGGAACAGGTTGCCCAGGGAAGTGGTTGAGTCACCATTCCTAGATGTACAGATGTGGTGTTTAGGGACATGGTTTACTGGTGGACTTGGCAGTGTTAGGTTTGTGTTGGGACTCAATGATTTTACAAGTCTTTTCCAACCTAAATGATTCTATGATTCTATAAGTTTTCCTCACGAGATGGTAGCAAAACCATTATGGAAGTCTATGGAAGTCTTATGCTGGTATGAGCATAAGAACTATATCACTCTATCACTATAACAAAACATTTTTGATAAAAGACTAGAGACAATGCAATAACTAATAGATACTAGTAACAAGTAGTTATGAAAGCATTGACTGTCTCTCCATCCATCCATCCATCATAAATCTCTTAATGGACCTATTATATTTGTAGACATAATCACCCTAGATTAACCCTAGACTAGTAAGTAAGTATACATAATGGCACTGTGCTAATAAATGTCATGTCATCAGGAAGCCATTTCTCATAGGCTTCTGAAGAAAAAAACATGAACTATATCAGAGGATACAAAAGTAGTAACAAAAGATAGAAGAAACCTCAGAAACATAAAGAAGCCTCATGGTATCAATGCAAATTATAAAATATTGGTTACTGAGAAGTGCAATAAAAGGTTATTTAAGGTATAACTCAAGCATGTATAGAACTGTGTAGCAACCTACTGCAGCTGCTTGTGATTGACAGCCTAGACAGAAATGTCTTGAGATTGCATATAACTGCAAAAAACCCCACCCCAGCTAGTTGGAAAGGCACCTTCAGAATCATTTATAAAGAACTGATGACTCTAATATCCTGTATTGATATATAGGTATATGTAAGTTTTACCTATTATCACTATATATAGCTTTTTGGGGTCTGGTACCCCAACCTTGGTTGTAACTTGGATGCAATACACTTAGATATTCCCAAATACAGTTTATAAAAATCCACTCTAAAAGAAATAAGAAAATAATTCATAAATATTTATAATGGTGAAGGGAGAGAATGCTACTTCTCAAAATATGCTAATGATTTGCAACATCATGCAACTACAGCAGCAAACGTTCCTAAATTTCCCTCAAAAAGTATAACTTATTTATATAATACAACGAATTAACTGAGGATTTCTTCCATGTCAGCAGTTCTCTTGTTGCATTTTTGGCAATTCCAATTTCAGTTTGAAACACATTTTATTTTACTCATACTTTATTAATCCTGACAGATAGCTAGTGAGAACAGTACACCAAATTAACCTAAAGACAGAGAGCAAAACTACTTTGCTTCAAAAAGATAAAAGCAGAGCCAATAAAACAATGTTTTCTCATAACTTCAGTCCTTCATAATCAAAATATAGTTTATTACAATGAAGAAGAAACAAATATGTTCAGATGACAATTCACTATTACACATATTTTTCAACGATTATTCAGAAAAAGTTCTGTGCTGTGAGGTATCATTCAAATGTGATTCAAACTTCAAAGATGTTTATATCAAGAGTCGTTACAAAAATAGAACTGTGTTCATGCAAGAGAGCTGGGGCACTCAAACACTCCAAATAAAATGGAGTTATCATATTTAATATACAATATTTGAAAGAGTATTTACACAGCAATGAAGGGATACACAGCTCAGATTATGCCAATGGACCCTCACCTTTAAAGATATCATGGTGGAAGGAATAAGTTTCATGACTTTTTTTCCCAAATGCCAGTTAAGATCGGTAGAGTATACTGGTATATTTAATGTTATGGAGATTAGAATTCATGTATATTGTTACAACTATTTAAACCTTAGAAAATAACCACATGTAGAAAATCCTGCTAATCTAAAAATATCCAGATCATATTATACCTTTTTTTTTTTTTGCCATGATTTTCCTGAAGCCTGTCACATATTTCTAAACTGTTCTAGAATTTCTTTCTTATTTCATAAAATGCCATATCCACAGGACTGTCACTTACTAAGATAACATTATCTGACAGCTTGATGTATGCCAAACAACAGAGTATTGCAATATTAGGTCTTCCATATGTTTTTAGGTTGCTTCTTTTAATACCTGTTTTCATAGCAATAGTCATCTCAGTGAAAAAGGTAGACAGAATGTTTGTGCTACTACAAATCTTCTTCCAACCTCAAAAAGAAAAGAGTAGGAAAATAGAGAGAGATCATCCAAATAAATACCATGCTATCTTTTCAGATACAAAATCTCAAAGAAACATCTTGAAAATACAGAAGACAACTTATTCCTCCTCAAATCCACACTTGCTTTCTAAACTCTGCTAGAAAAGTGAATTTCACATGTACTTCTATTGAGAGTAAATGACAATTTATTATTGTTATTAATTAAATTATTTTTAAAATAGTAGAAAACCATGTCATTGATCCAAATTTTTTAATCAAGCTGATGGACAAAGCAGGCATCATCCATATCACACCATGCAGCAGAACACAATTTTCTTTTTCCAATTTGCTTTAAACTCCTGTGTTTCTTTCAGGCATTCCCCCCCCCTCCCCCCCCCCCAAAAAAAAAAAAAAAAATAGAAAATTACATAGAATTAAAACTGCACGTGCAATCTTACACTTTTATCCCTGTGCACAGATATTACAATAAAGTTTTACATTGCTTTATGTCCTGCTCAGTACTTTTACCCTCTGTTTTTTGTCTCACTACCATTCTTTTTGTCTATCTAACACATTCATAAAGCCTTTGAAGCACAAACCAAGACTCGTTATCCGACAGTGCTAATATGTCATTTGGGAAAACACCCAAATCTCTTATTTTTTCCCCAATTTCTTTCTGCTTGTCATCCTTTTCCCTCCCAGGACCCCTCTCTGCTCACGATCTTTTTCATGCTCCTGTTCTATCACTCTAGCTACTTGTTCCAAGGTCTTCCTCAAATTTCAGGCTGCCTACCTATGACCCCTCCCCACTTCTGTCAGAAACACTATCTCCTTCCAGTAGCAAATCTATACTCAAAAATATGAAGCTAAAAGAGCTTCTCAAATGATTATCCTCAGACACATCTTAAACTCAGTAATCTATGACAGTTTCTTTGTTGTAATGTAGCTAAACAAGCTTTTTCTTCAACATTGCATTTCAAATGGCTTAACTGAAACTGTTGAAAAAATAATTCAATAAAGGCTAAACTCTAGACTGAACAATTTAGCACAAATATAAAAAATATAAGCTATAAATATTTAAAAATCAATTCTAATGAGAAATATCAGAAAATCTAGTAACTGCTAATAAACTAGGCTAAAATTTACACGAAACTGTCTACATAAGACTGTGTACTGATACTTCTTTACAGGTGCTAATTGCCTTAATTTATTGATTCCCACATTTTAATTTATTTACTTTCCAGTGTCCTCTTTCTAGCTAATTCGACTAATTGAAGTGGTACATATTTCCTTTTCAAAGTATTCCACCCATCACTGACTGAAAGGTAAGCTTTGCTTGAGAAAAAACGGAGCAAGAACTTCAGGATTTGCCCCCGGTTTTGTCTTTTGCTAAAGCAGTTGGGCAAATGATGTTGCTTCAGTCAGAGTCAACATAACAGCAGTTTTCCAGTCCATAATTCCATAATCATTGCTTGGATGTGTACTTGTATTTGTACGGTTTTAAAAGGTTTATTTCTCTTTAAAGAAAATTCTTATTGCAGGCCCAGCTTACTTAAAAATAAAATGGAATTAATATTTATAGCTGCCCTTTAACAACACAGATTTAATTCCAATCACACACAATCTCTTCTGAATTTCTTGATAAGTCTTTGCTTAAACTAAACAATTTATGTTTATATCCCAAGGCAAAAGCAAACATTCAAGAAATTATAATAAACTGAAATAGTGTAAATACATAAACTGCATATTGGGCTAAATTACTTTCCTTCAGCAGTGGAGAAAACAGCTTTGTGATAGATTTTTAACAGATGACCCTAAAATGCTGGATTGTTTTGCTTTGTTTGGCCAATGTTTCTTATGGCCCCATGTTCAAGACAGGCTCAAGTGTTTGCTGAAAACATACATTCACACAGGAGATGGCAAGTGGTCAGGTGTCAGTCTATGTTCTTGACAAAATGGAGCAAATCTAGCTTAAGCCTGGAGCAAAAGCTTGGAAAAAATAATGAACCATGAAAATTTATGGCTTCAGAAGTTATGCATTACAGATCAATATTTCTTACTTTACTAAATGAAATGATATTTTGACATCCTGCCTCCCTGCATGGAACACATATAGCACATCCTTCCTTTTCCACCAGCACAAACTCCAAATTTTATTCTGAATCCATACCAGTTTAAGCATAATGCTGATGAAATAATGGAGTAACCAAAACTCCTGATCTCTTAAACTGTAAACACAAGGAATTAGAGACTAATTATCTGCCGCACATTTTTAAATCACTTTGAGCATAAAGTTAAATTATGTTAACAAGGAGTTTTATTCTTTTCAATGGAGTTAATTTCCTTGGGTTTTTTTTTTTCCATAATTTACATCCACAGGAGTTAATAGAAAAAATCCTCATACATAAGGCTTTCCTTTTACAAGGCCTTTTACCACCACACTTTTGAATTGTCTCTTTTTCAAAAATGTATCAAACAAAGAAACAATGACCAGCATTTGCAATTAATCTCTCTACTCAAAAATACGCTTGTTAGCTTTCCTCCTTATAATACTAATGCCAATTAGCACTTGATTTTGATTCAAAATTCCATAACTTTGGTTTTCTTGTGACAAGGAATAAATCTGTTTGCTTTAAGGAAAAAAGAGGGTGCTAAGCATTCAAGCCAATGTTAAAAAAAAAAGTTATTCAAACAAGGAACGAATACAGAAATATTTTGAAAGTTTTCTAGTTTAAAAAAACCCCAACTTTTAAAAGTAAATATAGAGACATCATACATACGCCCTCATTTTCTGTATATCTGGTTTACAATATTCTAGAATTGCTCCCTTTAAACTGCTGGATTATTCTCTTAGGGAAAACACAGTTCAGTTTGTTGCTAAAGAACAGAGTTTCTGAAAAATGAGCTGTTCCTAAAGAACAGGGTTTCTAAGGCAGAGGAGGACTTCAGCATTTTGTAGCAAAGTTTTAAAAACAAGGCTTGGGACTTTAAATCACTATTCAGAGGGAATAGCCAGCATTATCCAGCAGACATATTCACAAGAGCTCCTTTTTTAAGGAGAGAAATGTTGTTTCATTCAGAACCACATGCATTCCTTTCAAGACAATGCTTTCGGAGATGTTAGCTATATCTTGCCACCTCTTGCAAAATATAAAATAGGAAAACCAACACCAAAATAGTAAAAAGGACATTATGTTTTGTTTTAAAGCTGGTTAATTTTTTTTCCATACTAAAGAAGTTTTCTATTCAAGTCATTTTGTCTTTTGTACAACTTGGGGACTCAACAGAAATGCTGATTTCTACGGTCTAAATCTGTTTAAATTATTTTGACTCACACATTCTCTTTACTGTTTTAGTGTCTGTGTGGCACATCCAGTACCCATTCAATCAACAGAAGAGCAATCTAATACATTTGTTATGAGAAATTCTATATGTAATAAAAACTATCCTCTATAGTGGTTGTATATTTATAAATATAGTATTTGTCTATTAAAGCATCATAAGGACTTAGCTTACCCATGTTAGGGGAATCAAATTATTATATTTTCAACTTTGATATATCAAATAGCTTGGGCATAATACATATTACCTTCATACTTTCTGAGATTTAGCATATGCAGAAGTAATGTGTGATAGGGAAATGAATCCCCATTATTTCTCCACTTTTTTTTTTTTTTTTTTCAATTTGGAATTAACTGTTTTTATTGTAATTTCATCTGTTTTTCCCAGTCCACTCTCATCCTTCATTTAAGTCAAAATTTGCATCCCTTGAACTTTTCCATGTTCAAGGATCATGTTTGCAACAATTCAAGACTATCATAGATGGTTTTACAGAGACTATGAAAAAGCTGTTTAAAGAGAAGGGAAAAAAAAAGGATCCAATGCTACACTTCACAAAATTAAATATTTCCATGCCTTTTATACCTTCACTGTCATATTCCTCTTAAGATGAATTTCAGGGAACACCAATGTCCAGAAAGACTTTGTAGTTCAACTCCTCTTAAAATCAGTCTAGAACAGAGATCAGTGGCAGAGATTTTGGATGGACACAGATTCATCGACCCTTTCTGTGACAGACAAAAGTGCATGGACAAATGTGTTCTCTCCAATGTAATAATATTGGAAAACTTCAGAGGGAAGTCAATGCACATATGTCCTTGTGAGTCTAGAGAAGATGATTATTACATTTTTGTAATTTGAAATACTCTTAGTTGGACACTGGATGTCACCGTGATTCCAAACGCTCATTGCAGAAACAGTATTTTGCACACCTTTTGGAACAGTGAATTTTAAAAAAGATGTTCAGAACTCATTCTACTTGCCTTCATACATTCACAGCATCTCAATTTGTGATGGCCTAGAAATTATAAAATTTAATCCTGAGATGTTATTTAAAGCATTTTATAATGAAAGTGGATTTAACAGCCTTTATATCAGCATAGAGGTTAACATTGTCACCACCTTTTTATAAATGAAAAGCCATCTATCCTAGTCTAATTCAATATACACAGTTGAAATCAATGAGAGTTCTATATAAAGAGCAAGGGTAGAGAATGATGCGAAATGTCAAGAGCTTCTATTTATAGGTACTGAAATTGTAACAAAAAAAAGAAAAAAGTCAGGTTTGAAAAGAAACTATTCTTTTGAAGCAAAAAAATATTATCTTACTGTATAAACATAACCATGCAAAAGCAGAAACTCTGTTCAACATCTTAGGCACTGTCCTTGAGACTCACTTTTTTGAATATTTAGAATTTTAAAAGAATCTCATTTCATTTGATCTTAGAGCATAAACTGTAGGAATTCCATAAACGGATACTATATTTTCCTTTTAGGAAGGAGCAGAGGTTTGTTTTAAACTGAAGCTGAATAACACAGTGTTGTTTGTGCTTCTGTAGCAATATCTGAGGTAAAATATTCTTTTAATACATTTCTTAATGACTACTCTAAGTAGCTCCTAATTAGTAGATAAGTTTCTTCTGGGTAGCAAATTATCCTGTCCATCCATATGAGACTACTTTCATCTTTTCACTTGACTTTGGGATATTGACTTAGCTAAAATTATACCTTTCTAATTGAACTCTAGCCTAGTTTGCTCCAATGCCGCTTCATCACTATTGGTTACATGAATTAATTGGTGCTACTATACAATGACTTTAAAAGTAGAAAAGTCCAGGCTGTTACTGAAAGTTGATTTTTGTATGACTAAGAAACTAGAAAATTTAAATCGTAAATAATAATTGAGAAACTAAAGTTTAAAACTATCACATGGCACTGGAATTGAAGAAACATGATAGTTTTACCTTTTCTGTTGAAGTCAGAAAAGATGAATAGCAGATACCAATTTATTTTAATACACTTGTAACAGAGGAAACTGTATCCCCAAAGGGTACTATGTTATTTTATGCTATCTCTTCATTGCCTCTAAAAATCTGCTATATTTTTCTTAAATAGATAAAATATATATTTTCAGATTTACTATTGACAGATTACTATTTCATATTTACTTCTGGGGATACACTGCAAATTCTTCATAGACTTTCAAATTCTTTATGAGTGTTCAGGGTCAGACTGTATAAAACAAAAATAGATGAACTTCACCCAAAACATTAAACCATTTTGTCAACATTAATTATTTGTCTTTGATATACTTTGGCCAGCTGAGTCCTAGGAACCACAGAATAACTTTTTCTTTGCTAGGTCCTCTGAAGAATTAATACACACACAGACACATGACCTAAACCAAACACATTATGCAGCACAAATCCTTCGTTCTCTTATCAGAAAATACCCCAGTCTTGCTCTATGACTTAGGTCTTATTACCTTCTTATAGAAGAAAGCAGAGGATACTATGATGGCAATTTGACTTACATTAGAAACACCATCTGCATCTTCCTTCCTGACTTGTAAGAGAAGATTAATGTTCTGAAGAAAACATATTGATATATTCAGGAACTAAATTTTCTTTCCTTCTTTAAGGTCTTCAAAACATCCACCAGATATGAAAAAACCTGCATTCTGGACAAGCCACCTCTGGCTAACTACCTACTAGAGATAAGCTTTCCTTTTCTGACAGTTTCAAAACCTAGCTAAAAGCCAATTTCAGGCCTGTTTACAAAAGCCAATGAACTTAGATGGGACATAATGTGAATTGAGGGCAGTCTACAGAAGTGAATGACTTTTAGTGGTCCTTTGATGTCATGGGATTTGTGGGAATCCATTAATTTTAACTATCCTATACTGCTCTGTGACACTCATATTGCAGCTGGTGAGCTGGTGACAGTGGCAGAACAATTTACTGAATGTATCTGAATGCTTTCTGAACAAAAAGCCCAAAACAGGCTGCTGGGGATCATCACCTAGGCTAAAGAAGTCTTCATCTGAGTCCTAAAACAACCATTCTTATCCTCATTCTATTCACATTCAGAGGCAGGTGTGTGTACCAAGGATGAAAGGTCCAGCTGTGATATGACACAGTTGCCTAACTTTGGCTCCAATTATAGACAGAAGTAGGATTATTGATCATTAGCAACTCAAGGACTCAAGAAAGTAAATGCCAACATAGAAAGGTATAAAACCCTAAATTAAAAAAGGGAGAGGCTTATTGGTCTGGGCAGGAACTGCTGGGTCACTGGTGTCATCCACATCAGTGCTGGTGGTGAAAGACAGACATGTAGCAGCCATGAAGAACCCCCTGCAGGTACCAACCATTCCACTACTAACTGCTGCCTGCCTGGCCAGCCCTCTGCTCCCTCACAGGAGTGGTGAGCATGTTAATGCTTAGCCTAAGAGCTCATTAGGTCCTACCTCTCTGTTGTATATCAAGTAAGAAATTATTGCTTTACACTTTCAAGTTATGTATATCCTGTTTGCAGAACCTCTTCCACCTTGATAAAGAAGCCCAAACAAATTGACCCATAACAACCTCCACTATTAAAAATCTTGGTTGGATGACTAACACTTGGCTGATATCAACTTGGGGTAAGGTTCATATGCTTGAATTTGGCAAAGGAGAATACGTTGAGGAGTTTTATCTATAACATCATCTCCTTTGTTTAAAAATTTGTGTCCGTAAAGTGGTTGACACACATTACAATGTAGGACTGCTCTGGAATTTAGGATGTTGAACTATGATAGTTGATATTTTGTGTAAAGAATGTGTTGTACTATCTATAGCTGGCTCAGACAGTGTATTTCGTCCTAGCAGGATACAGACCGACCGCATACAATACATGCCTTCCTGCCTCCTGGCTTCAGCAATGCAACACACGTGGCCATGAAGCCACCAACCCTCAGGAATATAGAACACTTACACAAGACAGCAGGGAGTGTACTTAGAAATACAAGAAACTGAAAATATACCAGATCCCTGCTTATGGAACACAAAGTCTTTATTTTCATCTACAAGATCACAAATGATTAGGTCTAGGACACCAAGGGAATAATATATAAAGCAGTGGGACAAAGAACCAAGCTCAATATTTCCATTTCTCAGCTATAATGGATACTCTATGTAGGTATATAAATTGCTTAAAGAAAAGCTTCATCAGAACAAGTCCGATACAAGTCTGGAACAAAGTTTGGACTACAAGAAAGAATGGACTTGTCACCAATTTCTATTCCAAATATTGTCTGCATTTTCTCACTCATGCTTCTGCTGGAACCTAAAAACAACAGCAAAATATGAAAAGTCTAACACATTTTTCTTGAATGCTTGTCAGATCGTTTAATAAATTATAGGAGGATGCACAAGCATCCTTATGACCTGAAGAAATGGTCACAAGAACCTACACAGCATGCTTTGGTGCTCATGGTGAAAGGTTCTCCTAGCTCACTCAGGTTTATGAGCTCCCTGTTTATAAGCCAGACAGTGGACACCCTAGCTGCACTATTCTTGCACAAGTTTATCAACATAAGGAATGTTCCAGAACAACTGAAAACTGTCACATATTAAAGACTGGCCTGAAGAAATGAGAGCTTTTAAGAAGAGACTTTCTTTTTTTAGATGAAGGAAATCTGCATCTCCTATAAAACACTGAAATACTCCTTCTTATCCATACATAGTTTGAGCTTGTCTGTTTTAGTTACACTTTTTGTTAATACAATGGAGAAAAAACTATTGATCTAAACAAGGTAAACGATCAGTAAGCCACAAAATTTATGTTTTTAAATTCAATGTTATTAATAAAAATGAACTTAACAATCTCTTGTCAAGCTTGTTTTATGACAATGAGCTTCTGATACACTCTTTCTAACCTGTCATCGTTAGTTCTTCCATATGCAAACCTGTACCACATTCTATAACACACTCATAATGAAGAAAATCTGTTGTGGTCAATCAGAGGGAAAACAAAACCATAAAATATGCAATAAAAATCAGCATGACACAAACATCATAGATCATATTTTTGCATTTGTTGTGTTTCCTGGGAGCTTACACAGGTCTGGTTTTTATTTAATTATCACAAGAGGTAATAAAGTTAGAGGCATGCCAACAGGGAACAGGTCATTACTGAGAGTTGTTAACTTCTTAATACAATCCACTGCTCTTTTAATCATTCAGCAACTAAATTAACTAGCTGTTAAAGGTTAGAAAATCTTTCCCCAAACCTAACCATAGTACAGAATTTATTTCTTATATTCCACATTTTATATACTTTACAAATTTATTCATTTTAATTCATATCAATATATACAAAAATATTAATTTCAGTTACTGTGTGAACACTTGACTGGAATGTAACTCAAAAGGATGAAGTATCAGGTGCATGATAAACATAATTTTTTCCTTAAAGATACAAAATCTGTCACCTTGTCAGTATCTATGAATTCTTTCAAGTAGAGTTACACTTTATGACATGAAATTTTCATTACAATATCCAAGTGTTTCCAAGCCATAACTGAAGAGTCTTATTTGTCCTGTTCTATGAAAAGCAACCTATCCCAACCACTACCAGCATCCTGAAGTTAATATGTAAGACATTAGTCAAGATGATTTTCTTTGAAAAAATATGATTATGTATATAAATTGCCTTAAAATAAATAGAAATAAGCTGCCTTATATTTACAGCAGGGTAAAAGCATACAGGTATTGATTCAGATATAGCTTGTAGATATAGCTATACCTGAAATTACATAGCATCAAGGATTAGTTGCACAAGACAAATATCTGCATTAGATTTCTCATTCTCCCATTGTCACCTTTTCCCACCTGTCATGTTTAACACCTACTTCTCCTTCCTTCTCCTAAACTCCTACACACTCATACACAAATATGCTTTCATTGCTATCAACTATCTAGTCCATATGTTCAAGATATTTTCAAGAACAGATAGTAGTTATGAAAAAAATTGGTTACTTACAAAACTGCGCTTTCTCTACTGTGCTACTCAATTACATTTTTCCATATTTCTAATACTGAACCTTAGATTATGTCTTATTACATAAGAATGCACACAAGTGCAATAAAGTCTACATTTCTAATACAGCAACAGTATAATTTGATATATATGCATATATAACTGCACAAAAATCTAAGAACAGAAATAAAGCTAAGTTTAATTGTGAAGTTAGATTTAGGATCTGATTCAGAACCTATATATGTATGTTATTACAGATATTTAACTACACATACAACTTAGCAATTGGGTTTAAGTGCACTAGATGTTTGAGTCTCACAAATAAGTCAACATTTTTACTCACATTTTACACTACAAGTTAGTAAGTCCCTGGTCTTTTGTCCACTGATGAAACCACTGATACAAGTAAGTTTTCACTGAGCTGCTGCATCTCATCTAGAGGACAAATATATTAGGAAATACTAAGTTTCTCTTATTAACACACAGATAAATGTAGACTATCATCTGAACAAACAACTTTCTACAGAAAAGTATAGATAATTTTATGACATCTTAAGTGGACTTTTCTAATCTTCCCATTAAATCAGTTTTAAATACAAATTCTGAGTTGAATCTGAGATTTGTTTAAAAACATGTCTACTCTTAGTTTTTTAATAGAATTGGTTTTAGAGAACAGAGGGACATTTGAATATCTTACTAAAAATAAGTATTTATGTAAAACTTTAGGCAGAAAAAAAAGGCTGCATTTAGAGAAAATATCCAACAAGAAGGTAAAAAAAAAAAAAAATCCAAAAAGATGACTGGAATTTTTCAGGTTACTTTTTAAGGATTAACAAAATATCTATAACTGAAGATACCACCATGCAAATACTTTAGTGAAGGTCATCTTTGTCAACACGCTGGAAGATCCACATAGACCTGCAGTATGCCTTGTCAGTTCCTCAGAATTTAGTTTACTTTACTCCCCATCCAATCTTCTAGTCATACTGGAAATGCACAATGTCTGTCTCAGTTATTAAATGTTCTCAGACATTAACATTTGTTGGCACTTCTCTGGTTAATTTTGGAATTTAGGTGCTAGATCTCATTTTTCATTTTTTGTATTCTTTAACTTTTGGGGAGGTGATTTATAAAAAAATCAATTTGTAATGGCTTACAAAAATCATTATATCAAGAACAGAATGGGCTTTTTAAAATCTGAATTATGCTTATATACAAAATTATTATGGATTAAATACTGTTCCAGCAGTGTGTTGGGGAAGAAGCAAAATTATTAGGACAATGCAGATTGGAATCAAATAAAATACAGAGCTCAAATCTTTACTATAAAATAAATTTCTTACCCCTTTGCTGCACAATGCAATTATCTCATATTTGCTATGTGCTTTCTTTTTTTCTTTCCTTTACCTTTGTAATTTTATCTGCCTTTGTGAGCTAAAGAATGAACAGTGCTAATATAATGAAAATTGAAGCATTTTCAAAGAGATTAAGCATGAATTTAAAAAAAAAAAAAAAAAAAGAACTGAGAAAGCCAGTTACTTTTGGCCTTACTCAATGCAGATTTAAAGAAAGACTCCGCTGACTAACACATTGCATTGCTGAAGGTCAGCAAGATCTAATGTCTGACTGTACTGAGAAACAAATGAAACCATTCATTGTAAGCTGCCGTGAACAAACGATAGCAAATACATCAAATGGAAATAATGGAAAACAGTGCAGAATGAGCACAGATACCTTCAAAAATAAAGTAGGGTTGCAACTTTTTCATATACCTCTAACCACCATCACTTTTATGGAATGTACATCTTTGCTCATACCTAAGACATCACCCAAATGTATTACTCACTACCTACTCTAACAACTTCTTTTGATGTCAGACATGCTTCTAAAATTGGTGCATGATTTTCCATAAATTAGTTATAACAAGGTGTACTTTGTCTGGCTGGGATGCAGTTAATTTTCTTCATCGCAGCCTACGTGATGCTGTGTTTTGGACTTGTGGCCAAACATGTTGATAACACAGCAGTTTTTTAGCTATTGCTGAAGAGTGCTTCCACAGAATCAAGGCTTTCTCTTTTTCCCATTTTAACCCTACCTCCAGCATGGGATGGCAAGATGTTGGGAGGGGAAACATCTTGGACAGCTGACCCAAATTAGCCAAAGGGATATTCTATACTATGTAACATAATGTTCAGCAATAAGAACTGGTGTATAGGAAGAAGGAGGGTGAAGGGTTGCCTCCCAATGTGACTGATGCTTGGCAAATGGCTGGGCATCAGTCTGATCATGGGACGTGATAAGTGATTTCTTTTGCATTGCTTGCTTGGGTTTGTTTTGGTTTGTTTTGTTTTGTTTTGTTGTTGGTTTTTTTTTTTTTCCCCTCTTCATCTATTAAATTGTCTTTATCCCAAACAATGAATTTTATCACTTCTGTTTTTCTTCTCTCTCCCATCCTGCTAGGTGGGGGGAATGAGTGAGCAGCTTGTGTGGGTACTTGGCTGCTGGCTGGGGTCAACCCATCACACAAGGCTATGTAAATGTAGCTTTAAACTTAAATAGTATTTACATCTTTAGTATAAAATGTCAGAAGTCTTTTAAGAGACCTTATGCCACTCTAGAGAGTTCACAGTGACATGCTCTACTATATTACATTGCTCTTATATTCTATTTGTGGAGCAGAGCTGAAAAATCGCAGACAGTTTTGCAATACAAATTTCCATGTAAACAAAAGGATTGTGCTTTTCATATCTGAGAAAGAATACTAGTAACTTGACTGCAAAACCATTTAAGAACTCTGTCACCCAAATGCGTATCAGCCCTCCTTCCCCTCAATAATATAACATGTTCTATGGAGAATACCCACATCTTTAAAACATCAGTGAATGACATTAGTTGTTCAGTAAGTGTCATAAAATTGAAGCTTACAGTAACCAGATGACTATCAGTTGGTTTTTTGTGTTTGTTTGTTGTGTGGGTTTTTTTCTACCTTACCTTTCTTCTGACATTGCAGTTATTCTTGTATGCAAATTCAGAGAACACAGACAAATTTGAGTATCATAAAGACACACAGGTTTCATCCTCATAGATTTGGAATGCCTGTTTTATTTGGAAACAGGCAAGGCATAGGAGGTCCACAAGGGTGAACCTAGTACATCAGGTTACATTTTACTCTGAGGAACAAAATGCTCCTGAAGAAAAATACAATAAAGGTGTTGGAAGTGTGAAAAAGCAAATCAGTGAACAAACTGCAAAACACAGTTTTTCTTAACACATGGTGCCCAGAACAAACACAGGACGGGGTGAAGATACGGTAATTTGTGTTGCCATGGCACCAAGGAGGAATGTGAAGCAAGGTGGAGGACACATGGTCCCGTTCTTCCACTTTTCTCAAGGAATATTTGACACAACTATACAGATTTATCTCCTGCTCTTCCGCTTTTCTCAAGGAATGTTTTGCACAACTCTGAGGATGTTATCTCCCATTCTTCCTCTTTTCCCACAACAACTGCCTGCACTTTGCACCAAGGAATGTGCTGTGTTGTTACTCAAGAAACAATGGCTTGACCACAGTCCTACCCACTCACACATACACACTGAGATAAATACTACCCCGAGTTTGTATCTAACTTAGAGGGACAAAAATCCGATACCAAATTGGAGGGACAGATCGATGGGTTTGTGCTCCTCGGCCCCACCCCCGCAGAAGGGACGCTTTTTGGTAAGATTTGTGCCCTTGGCTACGCCGACTGATTACCTGAGAATTAAGTGTGCGATTGCAATAGTTTTTATGTGTAGTGCTATATAGCCAACCTGCAGTTTGTGCATTTATGATAGGCAATCTCAAAAAATCTGAAGATGTTGCATAAGAATAAATAGTACTATTAATGAACCTGACTGCTTCTCTTGGATGCAACTGGACCTATAGCAATAAGGCTATAATTGGCATACCTATTAAGAGATAAGTCCAGTCACCCCTAGTTCCTCTAATCTCTGAGGACTAGCTAGAATGCAACGGGTTTCATCTCTTATCAAATTAATTTGTCACCTTAAATGCAACAAAAGGAAAATGACACAGAATGAAATAAACACACTAATAAGAATAACAATAGAAATCGGCTAAGCAAAATTCAAAATAAAGTGGAAAATGCATTCATAATTTCCAAGAAGAAAACCAAACAACAGTCAGGCAAGATATAATTCTGACTCTAGAAAAACAGTAAATATCAATATTTAAACAAAAACAAAGCTATTGATAATTGACATATATCTAAGGCACATGTCCCCTTATATCTCTATGTCGATAACAATGATTCATCTATCAGTAAGAATCCCTCTACATTTACTTTTGTCTATATTTTTTAATTAAAAAAGAAAGACAAAAGTCACTTTGAAGGGAAGGGGGAATTGTAGATTAGAATTTAGTTTTCCAAAAAGAGCTTGAACTACTTGTCTTAAAATTTAGTTCAGTTTAACCAATAGAGTTATAGACCACTGCTTTTATTTTGTGAAAATTTCACCAAACAAGTCTGCCAAATTATACCATTTCTTTTATGAGTAAATTAATTTTTGAGGAAAAACCACTGTTCGAGAAGCCCACCACTCACCAAATGTAACTCCAGCTATAAAAGGATACACAAAGAGAATACCTCTACATCTGTAGTTGTTGAAAAATCAGTTTCCCTGTGATTACCCATATTCTCTCTCAGAGGACAGTAATAATTGACACTCATTAAGTTTATTTAAAGCTGTAATTTCCATTATGCTTTTTTACCCTTATTTCGATAAAGATATATAATCATATTAACTCCTTTAAATGATTTGACTATCAATTTCATTATCTATTTTTTAGACATTTGATTCCACAACAAAATAATAGTTCTAACTAAATGACCTATTTCTATAAAAAATTATGGGGAAGGTTACGCTCTGCATCAACACGTATTCTGTATATGAGAAACCTAAACCAAGTTATTATACAAGAAGCTACCTGATCATATTTACATAAAAAAACCACAGAAGACCTGAATTTTTCTTTAAACCTACTCCTTCTGTGTGTTAGCTAACTTTCAGGTGAGGTTGATTTGCACTTACATCTGAACTGCACTAATTCATTTCCTGAAGTACTGGTTTGGGGCAGGATATATATAGTCCACTGGCGATGCTGAAAGAAAAAAGGCAACTCCTGCTTCAATCTAATAAAAGTGACCTTAGCATGTCTAATAAGTCAAGCTTTTCCATGGTAAAAATTTGTGAAACCTTAGGACTAAAGTCCTACTGCATAACAAAGAGCCAGAGAATTCACACAAACAGCAGCAGTGAAAAGGGGCAGTGAGAATCACAGTTTTGGATGAGGAACCGAAGTCCTACACAAACTCTACTTTTCATACCTGAGGTAATTTGCTTATGTGGCCTTCAGACTAACATAACTGTCCTGGTTTCAGCTGGGATAGATTTTCTTCCTAGTAGCTGGTACAGTACTGTGCTTTGGATTTAGTATAAGAATAACACACTGATGTTTTAGTTGTTGCTAAGTACTTATCCTAAGTCAAGGACTTTTCAGTTTCCCATGCTCTGCCAGCGAGGAGGTGCACAAGAAGCTGGGAGGAAGCACAGTCAGGACAGCTGACCCGAACTAGCCAAAGGGATATTCCATACTATAGGAATACTGATAACAAATACTAGTTTATCTGACAAATGGCTGATGACCATAAACGCAGAGGAGCAGTGATAGGTGTAGGAACCCCAATAACTTAAGAAATTAAAACAGAGTACACTGAACTGGCTACACCAAAGGCCATCAAATGAAAACAGCGAGATGGTTTCCCCTGGTGAAGACACCCACCAAGGCAGGTAAACAAGGAAACTCTTGCTGGGAAGCCACGCACATTAAATAGGGTCATTGGGATATAGGACTTATTATGGGGGAAGAGAATTTGGGGATAAAGCAGAGAGAATATTTGGTACCGTCTAAAACTTGTTATGAGATGTTCAGGGAAAGGACTAAAGACATGGAAAAAGGGGGGTCAAGATGGATCTGGGAGGGATAAAAGTGGGAAAATAGAGAAGGACAAAAGAGGCTAGTCACATGTAAAAAGCTTGCTGGTCAGCACGCTTGCTTGACTGAGCCCTGAGCTGCACCACAACCTGTCCTATCTCCTTATTAAAGTCTGTCTTCTATGTGGGTACGCTCTCAGCTCTGAGTGTGCATGTGTGGGAGCCCATAAACTTTGAGCTGGACTAGCCTGCAGACACAGTACAAGGTCTGAGTGCCAGCAACTGGAGTGGGATCATGAATGTCAAGGGCTCATAGGTCCAGGTGCTACAAGTCTGGGAGACAGAGCATCTAGGGGTCAGGTACTGCATAGGCTGAGAGTCTAAAACCAGGTACAGAAGAGACTTGTAATGTGAGTCTGTGCATGCTGCTGGAACAGGAGTAACGAAACCCTCCACAACTGGCTTCCCTAACAACATAAATGAAAATAGGATTGGGACAGAAGATCATCTATGCAGAAAAATAACAAGGAAATGTCAAGTGCAACCAGAACAGAGTGTTTGAATCATTTGTTGAGAAACACACCAGTATGTGTGTTCATAATGAAGTTATTCAGATGTTACACTGTGGTGACATTCACTTAGGCTAGAGAGAAAATTTACAAGCAACAGCAGTTATCTCAGTGTCTTGCTAAAAATTAAATTTAGATAAATACCTATCTAATTGCATTGCTAGGTAATCAAATTCCTCCCTATATGAAAAATACCCTGCTATAGTCAATTACAGAAGTCAGACTTCTTTCCTTACATCTCTAGTGTCTTCAGTAATCATTAATCATCCAACTGCAAACTGGCTGATGGTTCTGGTCTGGAACTTCTTCCTTCATCAATGACTTTGGTAGAAAAAGTGTATTCTACAAGTGTTATGACTTTCAAGGGAAAATTTCAGTTTTCATAAAAATATTCAATTTTCTTTTAGAAAACTGTTCCCATTCACATAGAAACATCCATCCTGGAAGTCAAACTGTACTGAAGCCAAAGCTAACAGGTTTTCCATCTCTTTCAGTCCAGAACTAGGCTGGTGAGGAGATATAGAACCCACAGCTTTCAAATTTAATCAAGTGAGCAATACTTTCAGACATCTCAGAATCTATTCAGGAAAAACCTAGAAACCCCAGGAAGCTCTGTAGAAAAAAATTTCTAGAAGCTGGGATTTAAAAATGTTTAGGATTTTCTGGGATACAGGGGGTCTCAAAACCCTACTTAAAAGGTTGAAATGAAACACTTTTTCTTTAAATAAAATTCTAGAATTTCTATTCTGCAGAAAATGCCAGCTCCTCCTTCCTCTACAGATTTTTTTTCCCATTAGTTTTTGGTTTGGGCTACCAAACAGCATTTTCCTCTTCAAATCTGGGGAAATACATGTGTTTCTGGAACAATGATCATTTCTGATATACCCCTAAACATAAAATCAGACTGCAGATCTCCTGATTTTCCACAGCTCTTTAAAAATTACAGTTTAAAAATATATTAAGTATGTATATTCATACATACATGTATGTATATACACATACACATACTAAACATAAACATTTTTTGTCCAATGTCTAGTGACTGGTCTACTTGAATGATGTCACTCCTCTGCTTTGGCTACCTACTAAAGTTTTCTTTCCATCCTTCCCTCCTTCATCTAATGGAAGTATGTGGTCTTGTAATGAAAAGCTTAATTTCTGGGCATTTATGTCTGGTTATGGTAACAGTTGCAAATGCACAGATTGATTTATTTTTTCCCAGTGGCTAAAGCAGAAGAGTACTGTGTACCTCCATCTGTCTCTGACATGAGATGTGACCTTTTTAGATATAGTTTCCTCATCTGTAAAACAAAAATTATATTAACCTACTGTACACCAGAACATTAACTTAATTAACGTTTTGGGGAAAGAAAGCTTAGAAATTGTCAGATGAAAAGCACTTACAAGATAAAGTAATATTACTGCTACAAATCAAAAGACATTTGGGCTGAATATATTTCTAACACCAGGATTCATGTAGAAAAGTGATACGAAATTCCTATTGATCATTCCAGTCCCTTGTTAAAACATCTGAAGAACGTTACCTGCACTTTTGGCATTCATACTTTCATAATTATATCCTGAATAATCTTGAAGATTTGTAGCAGCTGCACAGTTAGGTAAATTTATATATAAGGAGAATCAAAGAGACCAAAACCTTATTCAGAAGTAGGCCTTACATTTATGACTTTCTAATAATTTCCATAGCAACTTGTTGCAGTATCATAAACACAGACATCATGAAATTACAACATCTTAGATCTGAATAAAAGCAGCAGTTAGGAAGTGGAAATGCTAATAAAAAGTAACAGAAACATGAATCAAACCTGCTAAAATAATGAATCCCATTTAAAACATCTGTAACCATTTTTGGACAAGCTCTTAAAGATTACTCCACTTGGAGAAATGCCACTCCATTCTTACCAATGCATGGTTTTCACATTCATTTAACCTATATTACATAAATGGTAAAGAATGATCTGTAAGCATCTGACAGATATTATTTCCATTATTAGAGCCTATTATTATTGATATTTATTTCACATGTGAATCAAAATCATTCATATTTATTTTAATATTTAACTATATTAAAAACTAAAACTTATGATAGAAGAGTGTGATAAAAATTAGGAAAACTGCCTTGGATTTTGGTATACCTTTTCCAATTTTTTGTTTAATAAACTTTCAGCCTCAAACACAAAAGTAATAAAAGTAAACTACAAGAAGAAAGTTAAGAAACAAATTCAGTATGCATTTCCCATTTCATGCATTTACTTCAAAGAGTAAATGTATTTAATGGCAGTAATAGAAAAAAATAGTGACAATCTAAAAAACTGAAAATCTAATAGCTACCACGTTGTTCTCCACTAAAGTGTACTCAACAGAGTATGACATGGTTTGACTCGGCCTGAGACATCTCGTTTCTCAGGTATGCAAAATCAAGCTGAGATGTCACTGGAAGGCTCTTCATAAGAAATGAAGCTGAATTAATTTAAAGCAATGAATTAAAATAATAGAAATAGAGAAATGTTAATGTAACTAATGCAACTGTTATTTTCATCCCAAAGAAGAGCATGTTGAACCTACATATTTTGATTCTTAAACTCTTGCTTCTCTCACTATAACCATCATCTTCCCTTTGTTACTGTCTCCTTCTATTTCCAGTTCTTAAATTTCACCATAGGTCGTATTTTGAATTTTAAAGGGCAAGTCTTTATCTCACTGTATGTTTGCAGATAAGAACAACAGCGTTCTGGTCTTCTGTTTCATAAAATATATCAAATAATAATTAGGTACCTTGTTTTATCCCTTCCTTGGAAAGGAGTTCAGATTTTTAACATACAAATATCCATAAAGTTTTTGTGAACAAGTATGCAAAGCATACATGCTTGTATATTTATACATACTGTTGATTGACTACTTGTCTAATGACAGTAGAAGAAAAATTAGCAATTCAAGGTGAAGAAGGAGCATTAGTTCTCTAACAGAGCTCTGTGCTACCACAAATAATATGAATTAGTGTATTTATTTCAGGATCTAGTGAATAGAACTATCAGTGGAAACCTGTCCACTGGATTCAGTCATTTGGACCGTGTCATGATGAACAAGGAGATGACACTGATATCTACAGAATGAATTTAAGACTTGGTTTCTGGAGATATTTAAACCAATGAATAACTTGAAAGTATTTGGATAACGATGTACAGCCACACCTCCCAAAGAGTCCGTTTTGTACAGCACTTTGCAAGTTTGAAATCTTCCTAAAGGAAATGTTTCTATATAATTTGGACTTAACACTGATATACACAACTTTCAGTTGGACTAGATGATCTTCAAGGTCCTTTCCAACCTAGATGATTCTGTGATTCTGTAACTTTCAGTATATTAATACCATCACTGTATCAATGGAGTTTCAGCTCTACTGACTTATAAGTCTTACTTTTCTTCTTAGAGATAGAGATCACCAAAGACAAGCATACCCCAAAATTTAAAATTAGTATTTTCACAAAAAAATATAGGTAGGATTTGTCTTATTTTACAATTCCGTTTCTCAATTATTTCTCAGTATTGCAATAATATTGTTTATAACTGAGTCAGGTACATTCCCCAATGCAGTACTTTGATATTCCTTTCCTCTGCATTTAATTTGAATGACATCTACTATGTTAATTATTATGTGAATCCAAAGGGGGAAGAGGGGAAGGGGGAGAGAAGTGTAAAAATATGAGTCAGCAGCTTTTTGGAGAGTTTTAATAATCAGTTTAAAATTGACAATTCAAGAGGTAGAAAAGCTAATAAATAAAAGATGTTCTTGCTCTACCACACAATATATTAATTAATGTGGGTATGCAATGACTAAACCAAATTTCTGGAGAAGCCCTAAGGCAGGCAAAAAAGTAATATCCATTGTCATTTGATCCATTTTGTGAAAAATTAACTATACTTTGAGCAGAATTTAAACCAGTGCTCTGATCCACAAGTAAAATCCAGAAGCCAAAATGTAGGACTCATTGAATTCTTTAACTAACCTTCTCTGGTAAGGATCAAACATTAATGCTGTCAGACATTCCCTGCTCTCTTCCTTCATTCCTCCTTTCCCTTCATCTCTTCCCCAAGGTAAGCACTGATAAAAAATTCTGAAGTAAAAAACAACCAGGCAATCAACCCTGAGACAATTTCACTCAGACAGTGGCACCCTGTTGAATTTGAGTTACACACAACTCTGAGAAAGAATAAGGTCTCCATTTATCATACAGTTTCACCAATAATGACACATTTCTTTTCTGTAAGTCATCACTCCCTTGTTTTTAGATTTCTTAAAACATTGTGCTTCAGGAACTGGAACTGAATGCTCTTTTCTGCCCAACCAGTGAAGTCCTTTCAACTCAACAATGGGGTGAACTGAAACCTCACTCTCCCAACTCGCTTTGCCTGGATTTGGAAGTACTTAGCATTGCATGAAAAGTGTTCCTTCTCTCACAGAGCCAATTTCCCTCGAAAAAGGATTATTTTGTTTGTTCGGTACATTCTTACAACAGTTGTATGTTCAAATATACAAATGCTAAGCACATATTTTCAAAAAATATCTATAAAGGATTGTCCTGGTTTAACCAGGATAGGGTTAAGTTTCCCCAGCAGTGGGGGGGGAGCTCTAGCCGGGTTATTCAGATACCATGCGGAGGGACGTCACATCCTGGCAGGTCACATTTTCCTGGCGCGGGAGCGCGGTGCACTCGTGGTTTTGTACATCGTGCTTCTCACTGCTGTATTTGGTAGCTATTTTGCTCTGTTCATTGCTATCACTATTACTGTTATTGTTATTGTTGTTGTTGGTTGTGTTGCTATTGCACTGTTGTATTAAACCTTTCCTTATTTCAGTCTTGGGGCTTTGTATTTCACTCCCTTTGTGGGGGAGGGGTAGCGGCCATGTGGTCTCAGACCCCGGCAGGGGCTAAACCACCACAATGATAATGAGTGTAAATGACCTTGAACTTAATACCGATTTATTGTAAAACCATGAACCACAGTTTAGCACAGGAATTTCTTCAGCTTATTACTTTGACCTATACTGAGAATTTACATTTTATCAGTTATGCATCTGTTGACTGATCTCAATGTAAGGTTCATCATCACTCCTTTGCTAAAAGATACATCCCTCTTTAAAAAAAAAACAAAACCAAATGAACCTATTGGTATTATATTCAGAAGCATCAAATTCCTACCATTATTTACTTGCAGTTGTGTACAAAAAACCAAGAGAGTGAAGTTTGAATCACTATAATCATATAGAGAGGATAATACTTGCAGCAGTAATGAGACATATGATAAGGAACAACAGGAATTGTGATTTTACTTGAGAAAAAAAAAATCTAATAAAATAGTCTCTCAGAATTAAATTATAGTCTATTACATAGCACAGAGGTTTTCAAAATTGCAAAACTGCTGTCTTTATTTTATTATTGACCCTGAAGTAGCAGCTCTCATAAACTTTCTAAATTCAATTGCTCCTACCCCAGTCCAATTTTCCCATCCAATTTGTATTAATCCAATCACAGCACTGAATGGTTCCCTTGTGAGAATGCAGGCCCTTAAGAGAAAAGACTAGATGTAGTAAAGGTACTTAACAAAGACATCATACTTTTCTTAAAGAAATAAAATTAATAAACTAGAAAACTTTACCTTATATGGTCAAATTTTAGTGAATATTTCTATATTTTGAGTGTTTAAAGTTGGTAGACTTACTGTTAATAGACTAGTCACAGTAAACAGAAAGTCAAATCAGTGATCTTTTTCAATCCTATAGATTTCTAGTAACCCATGAGCCTAGACAAATCTAAAAAAAAAAAGGCAACACAAAACCAGCTAAGCCACCGAGGGAGGAATATACATGAACGTAGATGAGGATGGGAACTGCCCCAGGAAAATCACAAGGAGACTATTCAGACACACAGGAAAGGAGGCTGCAGTTTTCTGAGGCATGCTGCACCTCAACACCCCACAACAAAGCACTTCATCCTCACGACTCTTAAGTGTGATATATGTGGCCAAGAATCACAGAATACCAAGTTAGAAGGGACCTCAAGGATCATATGGTCCAACCTTTTTTGGCAAAAGCACAGTCTAGACAAGATGACACATCACCCTGTCCAGCTGAACCTTAAAGGTGTCCAGTGTTGGGGAATCCACAACTTCCCTTGGGAGATTATTCCAATGATTCAACCACCATTGTTGTTGGCTTTTTCCCCCTTCCTTCATTAACCCAGTGCACTTGTAGAGTATGTGGGAGATGTCACTAGAATTTGCATGAAGCACAACTGTTTCTTTTTGAAGCAAGCAGCAGTCAAACTCACAAAAAAAGTGTGATGTGGGACTTAGTCTCACCAGTGGCTCCCTTTCAAAGCCGAGGGCTTAAAGTACCTGTGAATGCAAAGTAGCTGCATGTTCTGCTGGACTCAAAGAGAGTTCTCCAGGCTGCCCATGGGTCAGATCAGACTGTGGTTCATGTAAAAAATGATGAATGAACATCTAGGAATGGCTAGTAACATGTTCAGCTTAATTTTTTTACCTTTTCATACTACTGTCTTGAGAGGCATGGAGAACATGGAAAGTAGTAACTAAAATAAGAAAAAGCGAAAGACACTATAGACATCAGAAACATGACACTAGTTTGGCTGGTATCTGATACAGGCTAAGAAGCTTTCATAGCTCAATTCCAAGAGAAAAACTAGAGGAAGAAGAGATACTAAATCTTCATAGATTAAGTTTTTTCTCATCCTGACTTTGCACTCTGAATTGGAATGGTCTTTCACTCAGCCATCAACAAAGACCTTCATTACAAATTCAATTTAATTGAAATCAATTTAACTGTTTAAGAAAAATGAGTCTTATTATTTGCTGCCTTACACTCCTTCCTGGAACAAGTTAATACTTGTACTAAGAGCATCCCTCTGTTAATACTGGCCCTACTGCTTTAAATCCTCTCACATGTCTGTATTGTCATTCTCAGGTGTGTTCTAATAGAGAATATGTTGTATAAGCAAGGCAGCACCACTGGACAGAGACAGTCCCTAAATTCTTTATACAATTACCACACAAAAAAGTGGAGCTAGGAAGAACCTAAAACCTTAAGAGAAATTTGCTGTTTTAAAAGCATATTTCAACTCCATTTAATAAATCTTCTGGAGTCTTGGAAAATATGTAAGAACAGATCAATTGGGACAAGATAAAAGAATTCATGAAGTGATAATATGAAAAATATAGTCAGTATATGTGAGTGAAAAAAAATGTGCACAATGGTTTGAAAAAGAAGTTCCAATATGTTTTCTTCTCCTAAGTGAGTAATTAATATTTCAGTATGTCATTTCTACTGCTTTCTGCTACTGAAGTAAATATATTTTGGTGATGAATAAACAAACAGTGATATGCTTACAGTCAGGCAACACTACCTGAGTGGTGAAATGACAAGATTGTTTTATTATTATTACTGTTCTGATAAATTTTATTTTTAGTTTGAAATCCTGCAGACAGAAGGGCAGTTTCAATACTGATTTAAGTATAAGACTTCACAGGAAATACATATCTTAACCCACTATTGAACTTACTCTAAAAAGTCCTTTAGTCCTTTTATGCCAAAAATCCTTTTAGTCCCCTAAAAGCCTACATATAATGGTGCCTAAGGACATCAGTGGAAAAAAAAGGCTCAAAAATAAAATAAAAAAAAAAGCCAGTTATCCTTAAGTAATTCAAAGGGTATTGTTCTTGGCAAATTTTCTCCTTGGTGCAACCATCAGAATTCCTGATGATGTAGGGAATGAAGAATCTTTAATTATTACTATTACAAAGAACAAGCACAAGAGAATTAGAAACATTCATCCAAGTATCATATTCCTGAGTTAGAGCAGCACAAAGTTGGGAAAAAATGAACCTTTGAATCATCCTTTTTCTGTTATTTTTACTTTCTGTCTCACAGTCTTATTAATAATATTTCTTGTAAGATTTCATGATCACCCAATATCTTCTGTATCCCAAACTTCTGCCTGGGACTTCCTATGCAATACATGCAGAAGAGCATCTCAGAACTGTGACCCACATCTCTGGGATCTGGGATGATTTGTACTTCAGAGGCACCTGTCTCTTATTTTTGATTGCAGATTTCCAAATTAGCCTGAGCTCCTGACTTAGGTGATTTACCTACTGAAACTAAATGCAGGAAGCTCAGTGAGAACAGAGGATTGAATATTCCAATCTGTTCAGCCTACTTCTAGACAACCATACATCATTCCAGGTCTCCAGAGACAATAAATAGAAATAACAATCTCACATTTTGCAAGAAAGACTATTAATGGAACAAACAGCCAATGAAAAAGAAACTGCCTTAAAAAAAATTCTTTACTATGTTAGTACGATCCCAAATATTTTCAGTGATCATATGGATGGATGATACACCATCTAGGATAAAATACTGATTAATGAACAAATTCTCCTTTTCCCTCCTTTGGAACCTTTCAATAGCAAGGCACTTCTAATTTAAATGGAAAATGAAAACACTCGTGGTACTTGATACTTTCATTGCCAACAGACAGGCTTGTATGCGAATGCCTAAAAGACAGCAGCTTGTTATTTCAAGTTATCACTTAATTGTGGTCCAGGCCCACTGGTAAAAAAACGTAATTTTTACTTTAAGCCATTTTGAAGATACTCCTTAAAAAAACAAACAAACAAACAAACAAACAAAAACCCACAAAAAAACCCCAAAAAAACCCCAACTCTAATGGAGAGGAAAGAGAGGGAAAGAAAAAGATTTCAATTTTATATTGAATTATACACACAGAAAGATTAAAAAAAATATGGACCACTCAGTATTTGTGTAACAAGAATCTGACTTGAACAAAAGTCATATACCAAAATAGATAAATTATTATCAGTTGAATTTTAAAAGCTAAACACCTTTTTGAGGCCTTCCAAATCAGAATTAACGTAGTTCAGAAGTCATATCTCAAAGCAGAAAATACTTATCTCTGAATTAGGCAAAAAATATTTGTAAAATACTAGTATATATTCTTGATTTTTACAATTAATTTTTCAGCTGCTATTCTCCAAATAATTGGTTAAGTTCTTTAACTACATTATTAAACAATTCTAACTTTTTTTAAAATATGGGAAGGGAAGGGTTGGAATCAAATGAAAGATAAAGTATTCTGTTACTCATGAAGTTTAGGTATCTGTCCAAATGTCTGGGTACCTGCCCATACAAGTGACTGTATACTACTCATGTGAATGAGTATGTTTAGTGTGGGAAGAGCTCTTCAAAATCATCTTCTAAATATCTACCTAGAAAGAAATAAATGATCAAGCAAATGAGAAACAGGCGATACTGTCAGTCAGCCCTCTGGGGTCAGAGAACTTAAAGCACATGATGATTCTTAATGGCTTGGTTTCCTTGGCAAAAAAATTAAATAACGGTTTGAGTCCCCAAGAGATCCATGGTTCTCAATGCTTAAAAGCTTTTTAATCTGGATTTGTTGAATTATACGCAAATTTGAGGACTTCATAATCTTCAAGCAGAAGGATTAATCAGTTAATACCTAGCATAAAATGTTCCATGAATGTATCAAAACATAGGCATGACAGTTCATGGAGTGTTTGAATAAAAACCAAGACTGAGCAGAACTGTGAGGATGAAAGGCTTTCCATCGTTTAAGATAATTTACTGAATAAACACTTAAAAAAATATCTTTGGTATAAGCAACGAGTAATAAAATGGGCACTAATTTAATCAAAACATTCTTGAAGAGTAAGTACTCTAAAAGCTCAGTTAAGTGTCCCTCACAATTATATATCCAAAGGCTCATAGAAAATGTCAGTAGCAAAAAAATTGTATTTATGATAATACAGCATCCAAACCCAAACTACTGTATCACTTCTGCGTAAATTGTTTACGTGTGCCACCATGCCATTTGCTGTGCTGCTCAATGAAATAAGTGGTGCAGTTACAATGATGATAACAGCCTCAACAAATAGCACCAGCACCATATACTAAGATTTAGGGCCAGACTGTGCCATTATGTGGTTTCACAGCTACCAACTATTTAGGAAGTAAGCGGCTGTAGGATCTATTCCGTGTAGATATCAGAATAAGACTTCCATAAAGCAAACTAATAGCTTATTTTATGAATTAAAGTAAGATATATTCCCTGTCTCAAATCTGCCTGATGTATTATGTTAAAAGAGGAAGGAAGCGTTATACAGTTACTGAAAGTGCTTAAAAAAAGATATCAAATTTTTCAAGATGTAAAGTTATGACACAAGAAAAGGCCCATTAAGGCAGAAAAAAAAAAAATTAAAAATCACTGATTTCTGGGGACTTCAGGTCAATCTTTTGGTGTTTGAAATTGAGTGTGCAACCTTCACCCAAGGGTAAGCCACTTCTTTAACCCCATCTAAGGGACAACAATTCTATTTTGCTTCCGAATCAGAAAGAATTGTTTTTACCTGTCAACCTGCCATTTTCCTAATGATGACAGCTTGCTTTTTCTCTGCCCAGTTTTATAGTCCTGAGTTAAGTGAAGATCAGACATGAATGATCTTTGTACTTATCAGTGCAAAGGAAGGCTAAGGAATGCTATGATTCATCTCTGACACAGTGATGCTAAAAGAGAAGCAATGATGGTATCTTTCTCAAGAACATGATGATAGTTAAAGGTCACATAAAGACTAGTCCACCATATAGGAAACATCATTTAAGTCCTCCACCAACTGAAAGAAGACATTACTCTTGTAACTATGAATCATAATGAAAGGGCAAGCTCTGCTTCAGAAAAATTTCAGTTTCTCTTACTCTCACCCCTCTGATTCACAAGCAGTCCATTGGTTTTGTGCTCCTCACAGGCACTCAACTCACACACAAACATCACTTTGCCATTGTTATGATGCCACATCTTTTCCCTAGAGGCTTGTTCAAGAGAGATACTTCTGAAGGAAAAGAAATGGCGTAGGGAAAAGGAATGGGAAACATTACAGAATCTGATCTTGAAATACTTCTGTGTAAGCACTTTTCATTGAACATTAAGAATGGGAAATAATTATTAACACTGAGC
The DNA here is from genome assembly GCF_031877795.1 of Strix aluco. Taxonomy (NCBI): domain Eukaryota; kingdom Metazoa; phylum Chordata; class Aves; order Strigiformes; family Strigidae; genus Strix; species Strix aluco. The sequence continues at coordinate 61,735,221 of NC_133931.1, read as the reverse complement.
TGGCACGGCATTTATAATTTCTTCTGCAAAGGAAATTTTGGGTTGAAATAAAGGAGAATATTAAATTCTGACAGTAGTACATTGATAAACATTATTGACTACACCAGAGAATTTAACCGGACTTGGCTTTTTTACAGCTTCATCCCTCTTCTGTTTTAACAGTTCATTTTGCCATTTGCAAAGACATGCTATTCCACTTACTTTTTGAATAATTTTTTGATTTAAAATTAATGTTGTGAGGCCCTCCAGAAATATCATAAAAGGTTTCCAAGCCAGCAGAATCTGATATATTTTTTACATGCAGTGAACCTTGTAGCAGTGTATTTCAACTCTCATGATGATATCTTAATATTTCATAAACATTCTTCCTTACTTTATGGATTTCAGGTAGTTATCTAAAAAGTAGTCTGACTAAAAAGAGTATTTGCTGAATAACATAGTTCCCTGGCACATACAAGTGGATTTACATAATCAAGTCCTGCAGAATTATTCAAATGCTTGTCTGTATTGTTTACATTCTCCAAATCTGATGTATTTTCTTCTCAAGATCAATCCATTCATGCTTTTTACTTTTATAAACATCAATCTGATAATAAGAAAATTAAGCATACACTTTAAAAAAAAATATCTAATTTTCATTTTAATTTAGAACAATAGGAATCCTTGTGTGCTAGGACTGGTTTTAATTGCCATTTATATTCAAAACAAGAGACCTGGTTTTCTGGCAACAGTGTTTTATGTGAAAACATTAATATGAGGTAGAGTACTGTTATCACAGAAATGAGTTGGTATCAGTGCTGAATAAGTATCAGGAGGCTTGCTAGAAATGTTTGTTAGTTGTTTGGCTTTTTTTTTACTCTGTAATTAAGCATTTGCAAGGTTTTGTAGCTTTTAGAGCATACAATATAGTTAAAAGCTGAACAAAAAATCTGTCTGAAACTCCTTCCACTAATATAAAGACCACAAATTATGTAATTATATTTGTCATGTTATTCAGAATGATAGTTGTCTGAAGTGTGTGCCTAGACATTAAGTAGATGTTTTTATTCCTAGCTTTAATTTTTACTTTCTCTAATCTGTTGCATTTAATTGTAAAGAGAAAAATCAACATTAGATATTTCTGTAAAAATAATTTATTTTAATCTTATTATATCCTAGAAATCTTTATTTTTGTATTGTCTTTTTTTTCCCCAAACCAGAGAGTTGTCATGTTTATGATACCTTGAAAGACATATGGAAAAATAAAAAAGTAGAACTCTGATTAAATATCCCACAATGTGTTGCTACACTAACAGACAAATACAAAACTGATTTTACAACCTGGTTGTAAAGAATTCAGCAAAAACTGAAGCACAGATTATACATTCCCAGGCACAATGTCAGAAGAATGTTTTTCTGATTTTACAGATAACTTTAATAACAAAATTAAAACCAGCATTCTCTGCCCTTAGGTAAATCACATTTTCCCTTTTTACGTTCAGTGTCTTGTAGCTGATTCACTCTAGCTCCTAACCACTAAGGAGATAAATCCTTAACATAAACATAAGATTTCAACTGTGAACTTTGTGGCCTATTATGAACTTGCATTTGAAACTTTTCATTAATATTACTATTTTTTGTTGCTATCAGCTATCAACTTTTTGTATTCTCTTTGCCTTCCCCAAATATATAATTTCCTCAGTTACTCTCTAACTATGAAACAAATTACATTGAAAAGATTGTTTTATTGAATAACATATCTATTGTCCAGAACAAGTACAAATTGCAAATGATAAGCAATTAATAAACTCCAGGAATTTAAAACTGGAATTCTGCTTTGGACTTATATCTAGAATAATTGATAATATTAAACTATGCATTAGACTCATAATGCTGTAAATCAACACTTACCATTATATACACAGCTGAATTTGTACATACTATAGAATAGTCTAATTTAAGACCCAAGTTTTGTAAAAACCTAGATTATATTTTCTAAAGGGAAGAACATATTTATAATGTGAAAATGTATACATACCAATTTTTAGGGCACCTGAAATTGTATTGTATTAATCATGACTAGTATAAGCCATTAAACAGAGTTAAAATACTCTGTCCAACTATGACATAAGTGGCATAATACCCTAAGGAGATTTTTGTCCCCAGGAGGATAAATTTTAATTGCATTTTTTTGTCAGTATAAAGAGTTACGGAAAACAATTTGTAGTTACAAAAGCTCTATAGACTAGTAGGATAAGATATACATTCCCAAATATGACTGGTGGACCAGATGCTTTGGAAGTCATGAATGAAAGAATTTAATTTCACAATTAAAAACATCCAACATATTATATGACTAATTAGCATATACATCTGTTCATTAAAAGGGATTGAGATTGCCCTATTAGTATGCTTATTGACTGAATTTTATGTGCTTAAGGTTAGGCATGCAAATTTGTACCTCTACCTAAAGACTGGGTGAGGGTTTAAGTGAGCCAAGCACTCAAAACTCCTGATTTTTGATAGGAGGGTTCATACTTTTACTACTGCTACTGGCTAGTCCTAGTCTTGCTAAAGAGAAATGGCATGTTTTGTCTTGTTTAGCTAACATTGTATTTTACTGATGAAAAATAAAATAGGAAGACGAACTCTGGTGATTTTAGTCATTGTAAGCAAGGCATAAAATGCACAACATAGGGTAATACTTCTGGTGAAGAAAGTGGGAAATCAGTTAAAGAATCACTGAGAAGTCAAGATAAAAGGAAAAAAACTGAAGAAGTCAGAGTTGTCATGGATGTTCTACACCACTCTCATAAAAAGGTTACCTTTAAAATAATACGTTGTTATATTAGTATTAAGGCAACTAATTTCATATTAAATAGTATTATATTAAATTGAATCTCCAGTGTAAAATGCTAGTTTGATTCTTATCCTTACTCTTCTCAGGACATCATGCCCACGCCAAAAAAAGGGTCAGCCTCATGTGAATGCATCACCAAATGAAAACTACTCCCATTTTTGTAAGAAAATCACATGTTCAGCTATTAATATGGTTGCTGTCAATGTTAGGCCTACCCTCCCACCTTCAAAGCACACCTTGATGACATTAATCCAGAATTATTTCATCTGCAGCTACGGATAAGCTTAACATATGGAGCCTTTCTAAAGTCAGGTTGATTAAAGCAGCCCTATGAATGCAAGCCAAGATAAAAATAGGTGCTAAATTATTTTAATCTTGTTATTGAATAGAAACAAAATATCACAAAATGAAACCAATTTGTATTATACAAATTGGTTTCTCTACTCCAAAAGATCAAAAGAAATGGCAGGGCATCTTTTTAATGGCTGTGGGGAGAGGAAAAGAATCTTAACACTTGAAGACTTGTTTCATACAGCTGTGCATTTTACAGAAAGATAGGTGCTAAAAGATTCTATGCAAACACAGCCTATAGATTTTAAGATTTGGGCTAGATCCTCTTGAAGAGCCTGAAGAACACAGATTTAACTGAAAAGAACACTAAGTCTTAATGCATTGCATGCCTAAGCTCACCCATCCTTGCTGAAAGCAGTACAGAGGATTGCCAGTTATTCAAAACAGATGACATATTGCGCATGCTTAGAAATTATGCCCGGCAGATAAACACACCTTTACATTTAACATCCAGTGGCACCCTCAGCACAGACCTCCCTGCCCAATTCACAGCATGGTGCACGAGAATAACGGGCGTCACTCCTGCGCAGTCTCACAGGTACATAGGAATACAAAAAGATGCACACAACAGCTTTATGACAGTGAGAGCATATTAACAAACACGGACAAAACGCTTCCCAAGAACTGGTCTTCTCTCCACTGGACTACTGAAACACCACACAAGAGGATAGCAGCACATATCCCATCTGACTGCCATTCTCCTTGGATGACCCACTTAGTGCTCAGAAAAAGCTTTCAAAAAGTCACGCATTTATGTTACTTACTGCTGTCACTGAGCCACAGTGATTACACATAACACACCTAACCACTATATAAACCATTTTCTAGCATAACAGTTTCTGCAAGTGGTCTCTGAATACCTCTACTGTAAGACCTTTAAATGTCTATCAGGACTTGAAAAGAAGGGATGGCCAACCACCCTCAAACCAGGGAGACTTTCAGTTATCCCATGCAAAATTATTCTTCGCGCAGCCCTGTGGCCACCAAATCTGTTGAACAGGAAGAACAGCCTTTATCCCATCCTGTATGGTTTCTGCAGGACCACTAATAGTGGTCTGGAATAATTCTACCTGGAGGATCAACCTCATATTAGAGCATATGTAAAATGAAAGAAGCATTTCTCCTCTCAGTGCTTTGCCACCCGTGTGCTCAGGTGTGTACATATCCACTGAATTCAGCCCAGCTCTCCTTTCATTTCAGTGTGCATTAGACCGATGTGTTGATATGAAAAGAACAGCGAAATAGTAAATGAAACTAGAACTCAACATAAAATTGTCCAGCATAATTCATAAGATTCAAGGAAAATACCCACAAAAACTTGCATATAGTAGACACAGATTTCAGGAGGACTTTAAGTCTTCTAAGAGTTAAAAGCATTGATAATGTAAGAGTGTGGCATGCTATTACTCTAAAGAGGCCTTTCAGACACAAAATGGTGAAGCTGTTTCATCTAGAAACCAGGAAATGCTTGAGGACTCAATAATCCTCAAGTAAAAGCAAGAAAACATTGAATCCAAGAGTACAAGTGCATCACACAACATACTTTAGTTAGTCTTAAACCCACATAATTCAATTTCTCACAGTGTTATTTAGTAAGTTCTTAGGTTCAGTATTCTGTGAGAAGATAACCACACATGTTCCCATTTCTGATAGGAAGATTAAAGACCAAATGGCACAAGGAAGGAAAATCCTACACAACTAAAGCACTTCAGGCATCCAACCCCCACTAAATGAACATGACTGTTGTACAGCAATGATCAGTCATTGTGGTCATTCTGAAATACTGCATCAGTCTAGATGATACAAAAAATGAAAATCGCTTTAATTGCTCAGACTGAAATCAGGATCTTCCTTTTTTTATTGGATCTGACTCTAAGCCATCAATACATTCTGCAATTTCAGAGGTGATTTCTCTATAGAAGTCTTGAGGAAAACTGCAGAAATATGCGTGGAGGAAGCTTCTGTCATAGTACATACTACAGTTATTTCAAATCAGCATGACACCTTGTTCTTGCAGTGACTGACAATTCAGAAATGTTTTAGACAGGTGAAGTCTTCACTATGTGGTCTGTGCGCAGCCTCCTAAACAGAGCTGCAGAGACACATCTTAGAATTTTTCACATCAATCAAATCACATTCAACAATGTCTAAAGTAATTCTCGTGAAATGAAATATATTCCTTTACTCTATTCCTGCTCCTCTCTCATCTCTCTCATGATCTAGATGCATAGCTATTATAGAAAGTAACTTGACAGTTTAGGCAAAAATATTTTACCTGAAACATCAGGCATGACCCTTTCCAGTGAGACTCCATTATTCATACAGGTGCTTTTTCTTTTGTTTACCTTTGCAACAAGAAATTATTATTTTTGTTTAACTCAGTTACAACATTGAGTTGTCCTCAATGTCAAACTCTGTCCTTTACTACAATTATTTACACTTTAGTTAGAAAATAAATTATATCAAACAACTGAAAGAAGTATTCATTTAATAAATCAGCATTTAATTTAGGTATGAAAAGCCACAGTTTATGATTAAAGAATAAAAGTGCTTTTACATTCACAAGTGTAAATGCACATTCAGTCAGACAACAACCTTTCCAACAACTGTTATCAGTAAAGAGAAATATTCAGCTAATTTACCTTAAATTAAGATATCATGAAATCTGTCCCGCAATTAATTTAAGACGGAGGACTACAAAGATAAACAGCCTTACACAGTGTTTGAACTTGTGTGCAAAATACTGCATGTTTTAAGTAAGTCTGCATTTATAAACCTTCTCAAAAGTTATACAGGCTGGGCTTTTAACATGTTCAATCAGCCTCCTGCTTGTTTTCTGATCAGTGTAGCATCACTGCATAAACACACAGTCAAAAAAATTAAGAAATACCTAGTGAATTTTGCTGAGTGAGAGAGGACACAAAGTGAAGTATTCAATGAATATCACTGATTTCTGAATTCCATGAATAAAAATTTTACTCTTATTATGTGCTTCTGCACTTATAAAAATGTTGGCGTGATTTTGCTCTGCATGGGTTGTCTTCTCACTCCTCACTTAGGTTAGCATCAGTCCCCCTTGCTGGAAGCTCCTTACTCAGTTTTAATCTAATACTGATGACTATTACTAAAAGGTCAGGCAGAAAAATAGCTGTGAAATGAGAACACAGAGCTTGAAAAAGATTACTCTTATTAATGATGGAGACCAGAGTCACATAGCAGCAACTCAACCCATGCGACTTCCTGTGTGCCATCAAGGCCCTTACAGGTTTGAATGGAGAAACCAGTTACCAGAAAACTGGCCAAAGAAAGGAAATGCATCTGAACTCTTAATACTGCTGAGAAAGCAGCGTGTGAAAGTTTCCCAAGGACTGATAAACTCCACAGACCAACCATCCTGTTGAGACTGCAAGAGCTGATACACTCATGACACCAACTGCCTGTCAGAAGGACAAGGCCATGGGCACACACAGTCATAAACAACAGGTTGTACAACTTGGATCCCATCCAAGAAGGCAGTTGCTGGTACATGCAGACAAAGACTACAGCATCATTTGCAAACCTGATGAGAGAAAGGGCCCCCTGAAGCTCTTCCTCAACACCTACCTAGAAGCCCCTGGCATCACAGCACAGCCCTCTGCTTCTGGGTGGACAGCCACATTGGCTTCACACCACTGCTCCTGCAAAGTAACTGTAAGCAAGCATGTTGAGTAAACTGTGTGAGCAAATAAGTAAACATGTTGTGTACTGTTATCTGCTATTAATAATAATGGTTTGATTTACTTAATAATAATAGCTTAATGAATAAAAGGTGTCCTAAGCAATATTGATTACGATTTGTGTATCCCCTTAACTTGTTTTCTATTATGGAAAAGGGAGTTCACAACACTGACAAAGAGCTAGTATGATGGCTGTTTGTGGAGATAAAAGCAAAAGAAGCATAATCTTAATCAGCTACAGTTTTCCAGGTCTCCAGTAGAGAAGATATTAGCCAAGAGCAAAGCTTAAACAGTGTGCTGGCATTCATTGAACTCCAAGGAAAATGGTCTTGCTGCCAAATGTAATTTTCCCAGCTGCCAGTAAGGCTTGGTAAGTCCAGAGTCCTGTGACCTTGGACAGAAGTTAAACCCTTGCAGACACAAGGGTAGATTTCCACCAGAGAAAAGGGTGAAGAACAGAGGTAAAATAAAAGGATATTATGTTGACAGAAGCTGCTTTTGTGGGGCAAACAAAAGCAGAAAAGTAATTTTTCAGAGTTTTGATTACTTGAATTGAAATAAGCTGCTGACTCAACAGCACTGGCAGCAGATGCGTAAGGCAGAAAAAGGTTCAAAGAGTTTGAGAGAGTAAAATACAAAATGTAGCTGCTTATTTTCTATTATTCATCGCAGATGGCTGTTGAATTGCCTTAGTGTAGGTAGTAAAGGGCCAACCAAAACCTGAAACTAAAACATGAACCTATCTTCCCTACTCTTTCCCTTTTATATCTATCCTGGCCACATACGATTAGCATCACTGAACTGGATGATCCCAGGCTTGCTTTATCTTCTTTGGAAATAAGAACTGACATCATGCATTTAGCTATGTTTTTAAATGTGACCAGTCAAGTGCCTGAAATTTCACAGTTCATTTTTTTCCAGTCACAGCAATAATACATTATTAACCACTGTAGCTGCAGGAAAGTAAATTTAAAAGGCAGATCGAGCCAAAGATTTAAAAGTTAAACCACTGTATTGCCACATATGTGTGCAGCGCATCTAGTATCACATTTGTACATGACAGTATATTAATGTGCAATTAAACAGCCTCAGAGTAAGAAACCAGATAGGACCTTTTGTCCTGAGTAATACCCCTGCTACAAAAGATTAGTGAGTACTGTGGGTTGAAATTCTTATTATAACAAGCATAGCAATGCTAGAAACTATGAGCTGCAATTTTAGCTACAGAAGTTATATTCCTTTATTTCTCATTTAGAAAATGTTTATCATATATTAAATCAACTGTTTCTAAAGTCTCCTTCATTTGTTCATCCTAACTGTTTCCTTCTGTTTCACCATGTCTCTTTTCTGCTTGTCCAGCACTGTCTCAAATCTCTCTCCAGAGCAGCAACAATGTATTACAAAAGAGACTAAATCAAGTTAATAGCCCTGCTCTCCGCATTTATGATGCATCAAAGAGTTGCAAGAGAAAAATGCAACTATGGAAACAAATTGTTTCTTTATTTTAGCTCTTTCTTTTCTTTTACTTCTCTTTTTCTTTCTTTTTTTTTTTTTTTCTTTTTTTTTTTTTTTTTTTTTTTTAAATATTTTTCCTTCCTGGATTGTATGCCTTCATCCACAGAAAATATGGGGGAATTCTCTTGGGGTAGTAGGAGTTCTATTTGCTTAACTCACATTAGATGTCTTCCCTAAAACTCTATATGATAGAAATGAATATAAGTTATTACTGCTTCTGTTTGCCTTTAACAAATGTCAGCAACAAATAATGGAGAATGCACAAGCACTCAAAGGAAAATTTTTAAAAGTAATTGAGGAACTGTTCTGGTTTAGCCAGGATAGGGTTAAGTTTCCCCAGCAGTGGTGGGGGCGAAGCTCTAGCCAGGTTATTCAGATACCCTGCGGACGTCACATCCTGGCGCCGAAGCGGGACAGTCGGTTACCACATGTACTGTGGGATTTGCTCTATTCTCACTGCTGTGTTGGTAGATATTTTGCTCTGTTCATTGTTATTATTGTTATTCTTACTGCTATTGTTGCTGTTTGTTGTGTTACTGTTGCTCTGTTGTATTAAACCTCTCTATCTCAGCCTCAGGGCTTTGTATTTCACTCCCTTTGTGGGGGAGGGGCAGCGGCCGCGTGGTCTCAGACCCCGGCAGGGGCTAAACCACCACAACTTTGGCGCCCAACGTGGGGCTGGAGAAGGCTGAGATAAGGACAAAAGGAGAAGGTGTGTTAGAGCAATCTGTTAGGTGTAATTTTTTCTGGTTTTATTTGCATTTGTTTGATAAGAAACATTTGCAATGCTGACGAATTTGCTTGCGTGGTGGGGCTGGATTAATCCTTATATCCCCTGTGTGTTCCCAGTGCTGGTGTTTGTTCTTGGTGGAAAATGTATCAAGGGTCTTGTTCTGCTCTACTGGTTACTGTCTGCTTATAATGGGTTCGTATCACTGCTTGTGGGGGTGAACTGCTACCTGTTTGCTGCCTGGTCTTTTGTTTGGAATCTCACCCCCTCTATGGGTGAGCCAGGGGAAGAGATCCTCTTGGTTTTTGAGAGTTTCAGCTATCCCTGGAGCATCCAGGCCACTGTGTCCACGGCACAATGCTTTCTAAATGTCTGCCAGATCTTGTTTTGGGCCATGCAGTACTTCTCCAACAATAGCACCACCCAGAAACCTGCCCTGAGGGCAGATAGTTATAAATGGCAAGGTATGTGGGAGAAGATGGGCAAGTACCTGAGTCAGTGGTCACCTCCAACATTCTGGGATTTCACTCCCGAACAAGTGCAGAGTCCTGATAAACTGGTGGAGTGTTTGGAAAAGGTGTGCTGGCAATCTGACAAACCCCGGGAGATGCAACTCGCTGCGATGTGCTGGGTGCTTGCCCATGCTTACCACATTGCCCTTAACACTGATCACTGCCCTCAGGGGGGAGAAAGGGCTGCAGGATCTGAAAGTGAACTTAACTGGTGCAGCAGCTGGGCCAGGGGAACACGCAGTGCCAGTACCAGTCGCCTCCACCAGCACAGCAGCAGAGCCAGAGGGACAAGCAGTACCAATATCAGTCGCCCCGATATGGAAAACCAAATATACCAAAAAATCCCCTCGCAATGTACAGGGTGATAATGAACCAGGCCCATCACGAGAGCAGGAGGAAGAGCTGGAGGTAACCATCCTGGGCCTTGAAGACCGAGTCCTGTGGCGACACGGCACCCCAGAGAGGATTGAGTCAGACAATGGGACTCACTTCCGAAATAACCTCATAGATGCCTGGGCAGAAGAACATGGCATCGAGTGGGTCTACCACATCCCCTACCATGCACCAGCCTCCGGGAAGATCGAGCGCTACAATGGACTGTTAAAAACTACACTGAGAGCAATGGGGGGTGGAACCTTCAAACACTGGGACACACATCTGACAAAGGCCACTTCGTTAGTCAACACAAGAGGATCTGCCAATCGAGCTGGCCCGGCTCAGTCAAAACTTCCACGTGTTGTAGACGGGGATAAAGTCCCTGTGGTGTGCATAAGGGATGTGCTGGGAAAAATGGTCTGGGTTAGTCCTGTGCTGGGCAAAGGCAAACCCATCCACGGGATTGTCTTTGCTCAAGGACCTGGGTGCACCTGGTGGGTGATGCAGAAGGATGGAGAGGTCCGATGCGTGCCACAAGGGGACTTGATTGTGGGTGAAAACACACCGTGAGTTATACTGTGCTTTTGTTAATTTTTCTTTGTTAATGCTAACTGCTGAATGGCAGCTGGATGTGACACACATGGTATAGAATAAAGGGGTGGATTATGTCCTGGTTTAGCCAGGATAGGGTTAAGTTTCCCCAGCAGTGGGGGGGAGCTCTAGACGGGTTATTGAATACCCTGCGGACGTCACATCCTGGCGCCGAAGCGGGACAGTCGGTTACCACATGTACTGTGGGATTTGCTCTATTCTCACTGCTGTATTGGTAGATATTTTGCTCTGTTCATTGTTATTACTGTTATTCTTACTGCTATTGTTGCTGCTTGTTGTGTTGCTGTTGCACTGCTGTATTAAACCTTCCCTTATCTCAGTCTCGCGGCTTTGTATTTCACTCCCTTTGTGGGGAAGGGGCAGCGGCCGCGTGGTCTCAGACCCCGGCAGGGACTAAACTACCACAGGAACCAACTGGAATAAAGGCATAAAAATAATTTTTTCCCCTAAATCATATTTTTTTAGTTATTATATTCAGATTAAACTGTTTACTGTTTTTTAAAGCAGGAAATTATTCTTTTTGGTGCAAGGTATTTTGCTGTGAGAATATTCAAAATAAGTATGAGCTGATCCAGGACATGACTTAAGTCAATCACACATGAGTGCAACACTTAAGTGCAATTAGTACCTGAATCTACATCAGATGCATTATCCATGTCCTTTCTTCCTAATTTATATGGAAAAAGAATAAAAAAATAATAAGCTATGAAAAGTCTCCTTCATCTGGAAACATCTTAACTACCTACTCAAAGCACCTAAATGCCCTCAATCAAATGCAGCCACCATGACCAGATCATGTTTGTAGCTTGCTTGGTAGAGCCATCTACTGATTAAAGAGAAGAAAGAAATAATAGTAAATTATTTCTTTCATCATTGATTTCAGATCAGGCAAAAAGCAAATATAAAAGGAGTGTATCATTACTGAAAAAGGTAATTTCCAGTTTGAAATTTAACTCCTGGTAAACCGAATAACAGTTCTGGACAGCTGAAGCATAACAATGGACTGAATTTTAGACTAACACCTTGGTTCTTTTAAACTTTCAGAGTCATTTGTTTAGACAAAGTAGGTCTTGCAGCTAAAAGAATTTTTTACATGCTCTTAAGATTCACGAAGGTTACATTGTCACAATGCTTTGGGGAAAACAGGAGATAGTCTGGTCTAGTACATTTAGTACTTCCTGACTGGTGCTTTAAGAGTTTTCTGTCTCTTGCAAAATTAATGTTTTGATTTTGACACAGTAGTGCTCTTTTAAAAAAAATAAATAATAGAATAATGAACAATCAATAATGTGCATTATTCCACAATTTTTAATGCATGTTAAAATACAAACTTAATATTTCAGAAGTGTGTTAGTAACACAAAATATTGAATTTTTTTTTCTTATGGACTATTACTGTAAGCTAATATACACTATGGGAAGTTAAAATCAAATAATACTTTGTGTTTCTAAAACCTTATTCTTCATGTTTTAATTCTGTATCATTACTTAAAATATAATGGGAAGAGGGTCTCAGAGAAAAGAATTGGAATAGGAGGTAAAACATAAACTTACATGACTATTAAAAGTAAAGCACTGTACAGTAGAGTCATCATACATGTGATTTACTTCATAAAGTTCATGAAAAAAAGATGTGATTTAAAAATTACTGGTAGATTATTAAACATAGAACTATGAACATAATATTGTGAACATTCACATCCAGATTAGATGGTTAGGAAATGCAAGAGTTAGTATTTCTACAACAGCGTTACCTAGGTCAAGAATACAGTAGTTTGTTTTCCAGTTTGTCTTATTAAAAACTTATTGTTTCGTATTTTTTGTTTCACACCAGTGAAGTGAAAGGAAAAGGCAGAGATTTTGCTGTCACTACTATCTGACTGAAGACCCTTTCCTATGTTAACAGAGCAGATGATAGATAAATTTTGCTCTTTCTTGGCAACAGGAAGGAAAGTAACATTTTTTTTTTCCCTTTTTCTTTTTTTTTTTTTTTTTAACCCCACAAAGAAGCAGGCAGATAGAGAGTTAAAGAGACCTTGGACCTGCTGCACTGGAAATTATTTCACATTTTCTGTAACTCTTCTTGGAAGTATCTTGCTGGTCAGATTTTAATAGAATCAACAGGATTTAGGTACATTCTGCCACATCTGTGGGTAACCAAACAGCATAAATAACAGATTCTGAATCACAATGCTTGCAGAAAAAAATGCTACCCGTTCTGTGGATAACCACACAAGTTTGCCAAATAGTTTGGCAAAAAGGAGGTCATTGTGAGCTGGACTTGAAAACCTCTGAGATTTTTAAAAGCAGAAAGAGATACAGCCATTCTTGACTTGGAATGCATCTCTTGTGTATGTAGATTAGTTTTGTTTAACGATGACCTTACTGATTAGTCCTGTTTTGCTCTCTCTCAGCCTTTCAAGGCTAGAACTACCCAACATTATGGACTACTACAGAGAATGCAAAGCACTGGAGAAACTCAAAACTGACTGTCCTGTTATATATCTAAAACACTATGTAATACAACTTACATTTTACACTGTGGTAGACCCATATGGAGCTACAACTTAATTGAATACTTCTTGAACCAAAATTGGTCTAAGAGGTAGAGAAAATTTACTATTAAAGCAGACTATTAATTTAAATAGAAATACCTATTATTTTTAATTAATGTATGTTTGACATAATTTCCATTTAAACTGCAGAGAAACTTACTATAATGCTATTTGTTTTCTTAGTACACTTGATGAACATGCCCTATTTCTCATCTGAGCATTAACAAATATTGTATTAAAGCACTGTTCTAAGGTAGTTCAACTATCTGCTCCTCTATACACAGTTATATAGATTAATATACATTTTATGAACTGTGTGAGACTACATATATGGCTTACAGAATATAAGATACAATATTTTCAGTAACAAAATCAAATAGATCTTAATCATCTGCAACAAAATCTCTTTGAAGAGAGTCATGTATTTTTCAAACATGAAGACAAAAACTCATTTGGACTTCACAGTAGCATCTGCCTTTCATTCAGCTAATATCTTACATTTTCCTCTGCTCTAAGCTATGCATCCAGTATATGAAAAACATGCTAAGACACAGAAAACTGGCATTTCCAGAGTGATATGTTAAGTACAAAACACGATTTCATTTATTTTTCCTTTTAGCTTTTGGGACATAAACAGCCATATAATAACATTACTTGGATTTTTATTACTACTATATAAACTCAAATACAAATAATGATTTTATATTTCAGAAATGAAACAGAAGGTTAGTAGCTTAAAAAGCTACTATGTTACACTGTAATAATATTGCATTAAAAATAAACGTGAGGGTCTCAGTTCAAGAACTAAACTTTTTAAAATTTAAATGTAACGGTCATCCATTCATTTGGCAGACAGCGAAGCTTTTGTCATATTCAGAAACCTGAATGAAATGACAGCTTAGTGAATAAATGTTGATATTAAACCTCAATTTTAGTATTAGGAAGATACCACTACTACATCTACTACTGCAGATAATCTTCAGCTGGTGGGCACAACTGGCATTTCTTCTTTTATATATTCAATTCAATCCCAGATCTCTGATACAATGCAAATCTAATAGTTGCATCTGTCCCTTTCCAGGACACAAAAAATTGATATTTAAGAGTCATATAAATCAGTGAGGTGAACATCCAGCTATCACTTCAACTACAGGCTTATTTCAATGCTAGCGGCATAATGTATAACTCAGTGATGTTTTTCCTGCTCTTCTGCTCAAAGAAAGGCATTTCATTAGCCTGAAAGGGGAAAATCTAATGATGCCACGTGTTGAAATACTTCATCATCATTTGGTGCTACAGAAAAGCCTGCTGTTTGTCCTCACACTCTTCGCACAAGTGTGACTGTTTCTCTCTAGTTAACAAATTTTAGCTTGCATGAAACCTTATCAGTAAACATGGCAGTACTGCAAAATCAGCAATTAAGGCCTCAATAGCTTCCACCAATTAGAGTTGTTGTGTGCCAAGAGCTACAGCAGAGACAGATTGTGCGCCGGGTTTATTAACTCATTCTTTTTGCAGGGGAACAGCTAAGTGCCTCTTTTCTGGCCACATTAAAGTAGATATAGTTGTTTTACAGTGACATACGCCTCTGCCTTAAAAAACAAACACACACACACGCACACACACACCCCCCCAGAAGGCTGTGAATTTTTCATTTGGGAGCTTTCACATCTCTACCAAAGTGACTACTGTCTCTATAAGTGAAGCGCAATCTATGCATTGCTATACCTGTTGCTATACAGACATCACTTCTTTTATCGGTTTCAGTTTCGAACCACCTAAAACAAATTGTTTTTTCACCTCTGTTTGTTCCCTCACCCCCTATCAGTGCTTTCCCTGATCCCAACAAAAACGTATAACAGAAGTGCTCTGATGGGGAATTTATTCACATCAGTGACTGTTTCTTCATCAGTTCTGAGGGAGAAGGGAACTGTTACAATCAAGCTTAGAAATCCATTTGCATAGACACGATAGCAGAAATAGATGATAAATTTGGATGGAGAGAAATCTTTCAGTAAAAAAAAAAAAAAACATGAGACTTTGAAAGGTATCTTTAAAATTTCAGATGTTAGAGTGTAAACTCTTTCAGGCAAGGACCATGACGTTGTTAGGCATTTCTATTCTCCCCAGCACAGTTTGACACTGATTAATTTGCACTGCAGCACTAGAAATCATGAACAATTATAAGCCGTGATCTTCCGAAGTGCTGCATATCTTCAGCACCTTTTTTATTTAAATGCAGATAAAGAGGGAGGCCTACAAGAAGCCATATTATGAAAGTCAGATTTCCTTCAGCAAGAAAATACACATTTAAGCCTAAATGTTAGAAAATGTCATTCACTGCATCTGTCAGGATAACTAGAATGCAATATTAACAGCAATTCACATAACACAGTTCATTTAATATGATCATTAATATTTCAGACTGATTTTGAAACAGAAGAAAAAAGGAGAAACCAAGAAGATGCATATGTAACAAAATTTATATTTCATGAACCTTAATTGCTATAACTAGGGCACAGGGATTAAAGGCCTATGCCCAAGGCATCTGGTCCTGAGGACAAAATATTACACAGGCATTTCAATTTCTGGTTTTAGAAATTAAGTTTTTTAACCCTCCTGATACTGAAGAAAAGCTGAAACATGAAATCTGAAAAAAAACAATTCACATGGCATGCCTTCCTAAAATTCCTACCTGAAAAAACAATTTTGAAAAAGAAGACCTGCTCTATTCAGCTTAGCTAAGTACTGAATGATCAGAATTGATCAAAATACTCACTTCTATGGTGAGCCGTGTGGCTGGGGTGTAACACCTGCAAACACATACACTTTCAGAGATACCTGCACAATTGAGGGCTGATTTGGCCCTCTAGCAGAGGTCTTTCCTCTGTATTTGTATATAAATTCACTGCAAGCCTAAAGTACTAAACACTAGTGACGATCAAAAAATAAGAATATCTTGGTAATTACGTATTGCTAGTTGAGCTTCTTCCATTTTCACTATTTCAGTCATGGTCATCCCAAGAGCTATGCAGGCAGCTATGCTTTTCTTAATAGCTCTCTAAAGTTGACTTCAAAGGGTAGCAAGTAGCATTCACCATTTCAAATCCCCTGGTTTAACTCAGTTCATCTATTGTACATTCGGCTCAGCCGTGAGCATCAGCAAGAGCGCAGCTGTGGCACTACTGTGAGTTACCTCAGGTCAATGAAAATCAATATCATTTACAACTTCTTACATTTTCCTAGACTGAAAAGCCTGACATACACTGAAGGAAGCTTTATTTCTTTATATGCTTTTCTACTGACAAGTAGATATTTGGCCCATTAGCTCGACCCTTTTTAATTAGTACAAGTAAATCAGTTAAGTATATTAGAAAGCGTATCTGTTTTTTTAAAAATAAGAACAGGTATTTACTCTTTCTAGTAATTTCCAGATTACAGAAAGGAAAGTGCGAATTTTGCTATCAGAAGATCCACAGGCTGGCCTAGAAAATGTTTCTGTAAGACAGAGGTGGGAGAAAAATAAAAGGATTCTGAAGAATTGAACAAGAGACATCACCTCACTACAGTTTTAAACTCAATTTTGTTCAGATTGCAGCAGAGGAGAGATTCACCTTGAAAATTTCTTTTTAGGAGAAATGACTATAGGCCACAGAATAACATTATACAGCAACACAGCTGAAATGACTGATTTGTTTGTTCAGAGAACAAAAAAACAAAAGACAAAAAGGCAAAAATTATTTTCTGACATCAAGAGTTCTGGAAAATACACCTCCAAAACCATTTTGAAATGTATTTAACCTCTGGGTTCTCTTAGGACAGAAACTGCATTATGGTATGATCGTGTCAAAATAATGTGTCAAAATCATGTCAAATATATTCACAAATAACATTTACTTTTCTATTTTCTTCTTCATTTCAAAAAATCCCAAAGCAATACATCTAAACACTGTAGGTATATTATTGTATAAAAGCTGCTAGAGTAACATTTATCCTCAAATAAGTACATTATGAGGCCCACCAGTATAAATTTTCCTCTCATTGCCCGTAAATCTCATCTAACTCTATTTCACAGCTTCTCCAGAGATTCCTCCTTATGCCTCATTGTGCAGCTTCACTTTTCAAAGCACCTCAGATGACAAACTCCAGTGGTTTAACCAACATTCTCCACTGGCTGCTAAGAGGTTATCATTAGATACAGCTCCCTTCACTATTTGTAAGCATTGTCTTCACCACAAATGATTAGGAAGCGTTTGAAAAGAATCATCTCTAATGATCCTCTGTGGGCATTAGACCTAATTCTTCAAAATAACCTGAATCTTCTGAAATGGTAGCGACCCAGCAATATCCTGTTCAGCCTCGGGGTCTTAAGCAAGTCCTGTACCATGCAATGGCTTATATTCTAGAAATACAGCCTTTGCATTAATGTATCTACTCTACCTTTAAAAAAACGCACTTTTCTGCTTTACTAAGAACTCTGGGACCATAAAAATAATTCCATTCCTCACTTTCTGCAATGACATCAGAACAGAGCAGTCTGCTTCCTTTCATTTGCTCCTTATTCCTTCTGCTATATTTTTAGTATCTTTATATTTAATACATCTCACGCCATTATTTGGAATAACCGCTGTCAGAGATTCTGTTCCAATAGGGGAAGTTAGATCTTAGAATTTTTTACTCTGCTTTTCGTAAATCTCACTTTCACTAATTCACACCAGCTAAAATTTACATGCAAATGTATAATTACTGCTGAAAAACTTTTTGCCTGTTGCACAGCATTTCCTGCAAAAATGTCTGATCTTACGATTTGCCAGAAGCAATTAAAAATGTACCTGTACAGAACAGTGAGATCTAATGAAAGGAACGATTACATACATCAGAAACAGCTCATCTAGTTCATCTACATGTTTGCATTTGCAGCAAGAAGTAGGATATTTGCCTATTTTTAACATTTCCCTTTCTCTTAATTCTCCTTCAGGATGGTTCTACATCAGAATTTTCGTTATTAAAAAACCCTAAAACTCATGATTATTCAATTACCGGAAAAACGTAACAAGATGAAGGACTGGGTTTCATTAAACACATTACTACCTAAGTGTGTTGACACCTCATATGCTTAAGAACACATTCAACCAATATGCATCATATTAGCAAAGGCTACCCAGTATCCTTTCAACCTTTAGCTCTGAACTATGACCTACTAAAAGGAATACAAATCTTCCAGTGATTTCAAATGGCTGCAGAAAAAAATATTTTTGTTTTATTAAAGACAAACCAGTTCCCTGACAATACTGGCTGTCAGAAATCTTCTGGAAGTGCTCATGATACCATTACTATTCTGCACAAATAATAATTGGATTAACTTTTTTTTTTAACCTCATACATTTCAATCAATGCTCTGTAGTGCTTTTTTTATTGCACATAATGTGTAGGTAGATTTCCTCAAGATACAATGCATTTTGTCATCTCTAGACTCTGGAGGTGGACTCAACTGATTCATCCTACAATCTGCACAAAGCCCCACAGACCTTCCTCTACAGGACCATGCAACTATGTGCTTCCTGTGCTGAGTTCCGAGAAATTAATGGGTAAAATGCACAGCTTCAGGCTAGGTATTAGTATTACCTAGCAGAAAGCTTCACATAAGCCTAGAGGGTAAGGGTTTTCTAAATTGCTCTGTGGAAGAACATGCCTTTTATAAAATTTGGAGATAAGAAAACTCTGATGTCCTCTCAAAATCTGACCAGGGATAACTGCACTAAGAAAGGAAAAATATGTTGTAGTAACATCTCTAACCCTTCCCCCCACCTTAAAATAAGGTTGTTGCATTGTTTGACATACATTTGACAAATATGGCTAATTTCTGTATGTCTGGGGTTAGAAATTTACATCCACAACGTAAATAACCAGTAACACTAGCAGTTATGAAATTGTCTCATGGATTGTATTCAGCTTTCAGAATTATTCTGCCAGTTAAAATGTGGATAATTGTACCTGTAACTTTTTCAGTATCTACTTTTAAAAGTGAAACCATTCAAACCTTTAGATTTTGTCCTACAATTTTGTCTCAAATAAGGCAAAAGAGACATAAGGTCTATCAAAGTTATCAGCTTCAGACTTCTTGCCTTCCTATTAGAGATACCTGTTTTTAAGACGAAAATTGATGAGTAATCATTTCTATCAGTAAGATCTGGGGGAAAAAATGCAAAATATTTACTTTCTTTATATATGAAAAATTAAAATAACTCAGATACCTAAACAAATCCGGACTGTAAAAAGAGACATTTCATAGAATAATTCAATGAAACGTATTTTACAACTAAAAGTAATAGTCTTCATACAACATTAAAACAGACACTGACTCTGCCTGTGCAGGGGTGTTGGACCAGATGACCTCCAGAGGTTCCTTCCAACTTCAGCCATTCTGTAGTTCTGCGACACAAACTATTAAAAATAAGTTCTGAATTATTCCAATGTTTTCTATACGGTGGTAGCACCTAATAAGAGTTTTGACCATGATCAGTGCTAGCAAACCTACGTATCTAAAATGGTAATTTATCAAGAGTTTATAGTTGAAGCAGACAAAATAAAGAAGTAGTGGGTGAAAACAGATTATACTCATTTTACAGACAGAAAAGTTAAGCTCTGAAAGCCTGTTTCCCATTTACACTAACAGCATTCTTCCCTATGCTGGCAGTATAAGGGACCTTAATGCAGCCTTAAATTTAATTTATGTAGCGTACAGTGAGCTTAGTATAATTGAGAACAAGGCTGGAATGAATCAAAGTGCTCAAAATTACAAATTACGTCTCTGAAAAAGACTAAAATTTAACTCTTCTCATATATAGTCCAACACGTAAGCACAGAGATTTCTGTCTTCTAGAAAGAGGTTATTTCATTAACAGTGCAAAAAGCTCCCAAAACCTTACTGTAGTTTAAGATAAAAGGACTACAGAAAAAAAAAAAATCAATAAAATATCTTTTATTTTACTACCCTTCTTGTTACAACTATGGAAAATTAACCTTCTAGCTTCGCTGTTAAGATGCTGTTGTTCTTTTATATACATACATATATATACACACATAAATGTTTTTCTCTTGAAAGGCAAAAACCAGCATCATATTTCTCATCACTCATAAAAATTCTTTCTTTCTGTATTTGTATCTCTATAAGTCTCAGTCTTTTTAGATTATCAGTAACAGTATACATGGATGGAGTTCGAAAAACTGTAACTTTGAGAATAACAATACCAAGAATCAAACTCAGTACTACATATAGGGCTACAGCTTGATACATTCTCGCTACCTCTTTGATACTCTGAAGTCAAGAAATTTATTCTCCGATATAAAACCTAAGCCATCCCAGGTGATGATTCTCAGTGTCTCTCAGTAGGCAAACACTGTGCAACTTAAAAGCAAGAATCGATAGTAACAGTAGACAATATGACTAATGAAGTATATGGCCCTTCATGGTGAATAAACTACGTTCATTAAGAATGGTATCATATGAGAAGATGAGAACCTTCAGTGTCTGTTGCAGAAGTCAGAGAGATCTGACCATATTTAGCAACTGAAAGGACCATGCACTGAGCAGCTATAGCTTGCTTTTGTTATGCCAAAAAAAACCCTGTTCTTTTTCTGTTCTTGTATGGAAACTCTACATCCTGTTGAGGTACATAGAGGTTAAAAGTACAGTTTCAAGAAGAAAAATAATTACCATTCAGAGAAAGTCTTACTATTCTAACTGCATCAACAAAAACTACTTTCATCAGCAAAACAATTTCATTTGAAAGTACCTTATTATTATCATACTAATCGATCGATTAATAATTTAGTATATTAACTTCAGTCTTCTCCATTTTTAGTTAAGACTCATATTCACATTCTCTCATCATATTTGAACTAGGTAACACATTTACTGTTTCAAGAAAATATTTTATCAAAGACAACATTCTCTACAAGTAGTTTGATAAGAACAAAAAAATATAATAAATATAAATTATATTTATCACAATAATGCCTAAAGGCCAACAAAAAGCGGTCTTCTTTTTCTAGGTACTGTACAAAACTAATAATTATGACTACTCCTTCAGAAAACCCTTTTGTATTATTCTTTTGTAAGACTTCATGTATTCTTTTCTCTCTGCAGGAAAAAAAAAAGTTTGTGTGAGGAAAGAGAATATACCAATTCACTCTGAGGGCAGGGGACCTTGGAGCAACAGTGTCTAAAAAAAATATTCCACAGCCAAAGAACAGACAGTATTAGAAGTATCATGAGCTTCCTGCTCAAAAATGATTCTAATTTGGTTCTACAGTAGTGAAAAACTTTTGCTATTAAAGTTTGCTATTAATTCTTTTTGCAATGAACAGGTAGGGGAAACATGCAGAAGCACCATTTCTCCAGTAGGTAGACAGGGTGTAACCTTTTTTCCTCAGATCTAGTCAATGCTGTGTGTTTCTAATTCCTTACTGACGTATTAATGAATACAACCTTTCCAAAGTTCTGTCCAGATAAACTGGAGATGATGAGGGCCCGTCTGGCAACTGAACAACAGAGAAAGAAGACAAATCTTTTAAAAGATTTACACACTTTCATTAGTTATCTTCCTAATTTACGTGCATCTGAAGTGAACAGTAATTCCCCTGAGGCTCCATCTGCATGGTCTTGTAACCTCTCAGTATGATGGGAATGACACATTTCACACATTACAATTGTTAAAAAGCTGCAAAATCTGGAAGACTTATTTGGTAGTGGAGTTCACTGAAAAGCAGTATATTTCATCACTACCTTACAGACTGCATTATTTTTCTTCCTTAATTTCTAAGTAGACTTGAATATTAACATTCATCTTCAAAACTTTGCTTTAGTCTCCACTTTCCCAGAAAGACTCCCCCTATCCTAGTCAGTTAGAGTAGTCCTAGAGTCAATAGATTGAATTCTCATACCAGCTGAAAATCTTGACTTGCACCAGGTTCTCAGTTATAGTGGTTTACTAGCTGCACTAAACAATTACACAAATTTTACTGTCAGACATGATGCATGGGTATGCATTCTGAATAGTAAAAAATATTAATAGAAAGAAAGCATTTATGTGACACAAGAGTGTCAAGATATGGTTACTGCAAACTATCCCTCAACTCATCTTTATAAATTTGCAATTTTGTCCTACTGTATACAAACTTTCTCCACAAGATTAAAAGGTTTCCTCCTTTATCTTTGTTGACTTTATTAAAAAAAAATTTCACAGTATTTAGAGATGAACTATGTATCTTATTTGGAAAAAATTTTCCACTAAACAATGAATTAATTACAATAATACACCAATATCTTTTTGAATCTTTGACCTGCATTGCAAATTGAAGAGTTTAAAGACTCAAGATTCAGCACATTTGTGATTATTCTATTAGATATAAAAGATCTGAAAGGTTACACTATACAGTAAAATACCCACATTTTGGTTCAATAACACTTTATTAATTTAAAGAACAGTGAGGGATATAATTCCACATCTGTAGATATTAAAGTATTTTTCACCTTCAACAAAGAGAGTATTTTACATTGGCTGCTATGATTACCTATGGGTATATTAACTACATCATGACACTTGTGAAAAGCCGTTCAACTAGCAGATCTTTTACACAACCTAAAATAAAAGACAAACTTTCCAGGGTAATGTAGCTTCAAACCCCTTTATTTTTATTTTTTTTTTTCTTAAATAAAGAGTATTTTGTGGCATGCTTTTTTTGAAATTTCTCATTAGTACCTAAAATGTATTCTCTATACATAGTCATATATATAACTGTACAACTAACAACTGATTCACATATGCTGTTGCCTGAATATGTTGTTGCCAGGCAACCGCTATAAAGCATTTTGCACTGCTTGCAAAAATCTGAATGAATGATTCGAAGAGAGATTATTTCTAAAAAACTAGGAAGAAAACTCACTACTGGAATGGCATGAATAATTCCTTGTGTATATCAAGGATTCATAGCGAATGTTGCTTCCATAATTACCAATTTGAGAAAGGACAACTCCTTTGAGTAGGATTTGAAGGGCATTTTATGACAAGGAAATTCATGTTATATGCATACAGCTAATGTTCCCGCCTGGACTCTGAACCCAAGCCCCCAAAGTTAATAGGTTCCTTTAAATTGACTTCAGGGTCTTTTCATGGGGTTTTTAATGTCCATCGTAGGACAAAAATGACAAATTCCTAAATGAAAAACCAGAAGGCCATCACCTTACAGGACATACAAATAAATTCTCAATAAAATTTTTCCATCTCACAATATGCAAGTGAAAGAGACAAGTCTACAAACACTTCTTTGAGCAATCTTTGTATAGCTAAAGTGTAATCTGAGGTTAATGATATTACACACAAGAGTAAAAATAGAAGCATCTATAATCCATTGATAACATAGATGTGATATGCTAACTGCAAAAGAGAAACTATTTGTCCTTTTAAATAAGTGCCATCCACTACAGAATTAACAGACCTTTGGCTATCAGACCTCTTAATTCTCAAGAGGTGGAAAAGCACATCAAGAAAAGTAACTAGGAAACACAGCAACTCCAAAGTGCTTACCACAAGTCTGACTCACAAGTTTCTTTAAACACAAACATCAGCATAAAAAATTGAACCTTCTGTCCTTGTTTACAATGGCTGCAATATATTTATTTCCATTTCCTGCACAATATGCTTAATCAATAAGAACCAGTCAAAAGCTTAAAATGATTGTTCTTTCCATAATGACCAAATTGGAAATCCATATATTTTCCATTTAATTCCTCAAATCCACTCATGTAACTGTAGCAAGAAGTACTGAAAGCAGTAATTATTGGTATTTTAAATTATACTTTCAGTATTAAGAAGTAAATGTGTCTAGCTTCTTTAATGGATTACAGTGAAATCCTTTTAATTCCATATCTCAGGTTGTCTTAACTAGCATGAAAAAGGAACTCCTTTACATTGAAGGAATCTGGCATCTATATCCTGTGAGTCTGAAGCTTTATAAAAATAAAATAAATTTATTATCAATATAGATTCATCTGAATTATTTTCAATTATATCACGAGATGCAATTCATAGTTTAGGTCATCCGTCGGGATGCAGTTATAAATGGCAATCTCAGCGCTTTCAATCAGGCTGAGCAGATTTCCCATAGACAATAATATAAAATAATCTATGGAAAGGATGTTCATTCCAGGCTGCACTATTTGCTTGGGCTTTTTCATTTGTTTGTTTGTTTCTTAGACTATGCTATGGCAACACAAACAGAAGAACCTTTACTCTGCCCTCTGATTCATGACCCACTTGCAAAGCCGCTGCCATCAATCAATGTAACCTCAAACTCAGAACATTTTACAGATCCCTTTTCTTTCTTCACCCTAAATATATACACAATATCAATTAAATGTTAGGATTTCGTAAGACATGTACTGCACTATTTCAAGAGGAACCAAGCTGCAATGAGAAGTTCATATTCATAGCATTGCTAGTGCTGATTGAAGACAGAGTTAACAGCAGAAGGAGAAACACTATGTTCATTTCCAGAAAAGGTACCTGTAATGATCTGAAAGTATGGTTAAAAATAGGGGATTTCATATGGTAAAACTTTTCATTTGGTAACTAAGAGTAACCTGTTATTTATTACTCAATCAAGACTGACTGGCAGGTACAATTTTCTCTTTGGATAGCAGTATTAAAGTATAAACTGAACCACTCAGGAAATAATTCTACTCAGTATGTGGAAACACATAAAAATCAGTATTTATGCACAGACTGAGTTAAAATTTCCGTTAGATAGGATTTTTTTGTTCCACAGCCAAGGCATGCCAAAAAAAAAAAAAAAAAGACAAAAATAAACAAAAAGATTATGACTTCGAAGGTTGATATGGGTCAAAACAAGACTATCAAAGTGACACAATGCTCATTTTTAATTAGACTTCCTAATGTGACATCAAATTGTTTTTCTTCTAAGAAACAGCACTTCAACAAGGCATGAAATCCTTGCTGCTTAGTTTATTAGGAGGCAACAAAGGGATTCCAATCTGCTACAAGAAAGTTTCAGCCTATGAGCACAGCCAGCACAGTATAAAATTGTGTCATATGAATTTTAATGTGACACAAGTATGAAAGATTCCAAAAGAACAAAGGCAGCACAGTCCTGTTCCACGCTACACAAATGACCTATTCTGATCTTAACAGCACACCACATTACAATCAAATTTATTTCAAAGGAGGGTCGCACAGGTCAAATGTAATGGCTGCAAGAATGAGGTATTTCCTTTATGTAGTATTAGAGAAAAGCAAAATATCGAACAGCGCAGGAATGTCAGAGCACTGAAAAGAAAGGCATATTTAGGCTGCAGGGAAAGAGATTTTTAAAAGATGTTTTAATTACAGTTATCCTCACTGACTACGGTTTCTAAGTTTCAAAGATACTTGTGATACTGCGATGAAGATGTCATGTATACATGTGAGATCGTCTACTACATAGGCTTTAATATATATTTAAAATGTCAAGGCACCACAGAAATGTTTTATATACAACTCATGCTTAACAAAAGTAAGGAGACAGGCTAAGTGGTCTAACTAGCTGGATGTCTCTTCATGGCCCAATACGTCCATGGCAGAAACCATGATATTCCCAATGGAGGCAGATGTCCGATTCCAACAATCACAGAGAGGCTGGTAAAGCTCCTCATTTTGGCAAGCTGACTATCCAATCCTACATCAGAAGAACTCTAACAACATAAAGACATCAGAACAATGAGGTCTACTTGAAAATACTGGACTATCAGAAAATATACAGAAGTCCATTAAGATGTAAATCCAGTAACAGATGAACACTTGATGCTTATGGTGAAAAGATAGCAAAAAGTCTTGATGATCAGGTATCACTAAACAAAAAGTAAGGGCAAATTCATGCAGTACTTCTTGACATATATTTCCATCAAGACTTAGGCTTCGTCTTTGATTTCAAATAACATTTCTGAACAGAATTATTATTGGTGGTAAAATACCTCCAATCCTGACCTCGCGGTTCAGAATGGACATTTGTCCGTCCTCTGTGACTGGAGACAGCACTCATGAATCCAATTTGCAGATATGTGGGGAGCAGGTAGCCAGGGTAACAAGTACTTAGAGCAAGGTATAGCCGTAATAATTCAGAGATAAACATGTTATACCTTGTAAAAAAAAAAAATCATAAAGAGTTTCTATTTTACAAAGTAGAAGATCAATAAAAGGAGGCAATCAGAAGACCACTTACAACTTGGGATTTTGGAAACAAAATCCTTGGAAAACTAAATTCTACCAGAAAGTTCACCCCAACTCAAAGGTTGTTGTTTTTTTTTAATAAAATTAAATACGCTATCTGATTATACAGTATTATGTTACTCAGTTTTACCTGAAACTTCACAGGTGGCATTATACTGAAGTATCTTCCATTTGATTCCCAGCCAGGGCTCCCTCAGTCACAAAACAAGACAGAATAAAAGCTACATTGGAAGAATTTCCGTAATGAGTTGGCTACCAGCCTAAAGGTTAGAATTAGTTTTATTGCCCAAGTCTAGCACTAAAATTGGTATTAGTCACCTTGGCTCTCCAAGTTCTAATCAATCTACTTTTCAGGAGACATCAAAATATTCAAAGAATGTAGACTTATAACCAAAAAAAAAACCCCAAAAACCAATAACTTCCAGTGTATAAGAATGAAACATAACCAGGAAGAGATACAATTCTACTTACATATTTCAAAATTATCTTAGCCTTAGTTTCCAGAACCCATAGCTCTCTTCCCTCCTTTCAGTATTTTTTGGAGGTTAAAAATATTCATTTGTTAACAGACATTTATATCCCTGAAAACTGATGTATTCACCTACATTGTGACAGCTCTAGTGTAATTCATTAAGGTTTGGACTTGGAGATAGACATAAGGGAAAAAAATACAAACCTTTAATGTTTCACTTGGTGAATAAAAATTGCATTCATTTACAAATTCAGTCACAAGAATCCAATTAGCTATGGATATATACACACATATTCATACCTTTCAACCATCACACTCATTTGAATTTTGATGCTGTTTTCTATAAAATATAATCCATTTTACATTGTTCTTAATAGACTTATTCAGATGTGCATCCCCATGTCATATTTAAGCTTATACTACCACCTGCCTGAGGCTGTGTAGTCTGAATTGTCACCCCCACACACCTCTTCAGTAGGAGAAAATCCTCCATAGACACTGTATGAACTGCTTCAGTTCTGCTTAGTGTAGAAGTATGATAATCATTCCGACCATGAATAACATCCACTCCAAAGAAATGCAGCTATACGACTCCCTCCAAAAAAATCAGTCTTCAAAACAAAATGTTCAAGCTACTTAAGATAAGCTGCAATGAAATATCACTCTCTTCATAATTTCATTTTCACAAGTCAGCAAGTATCATCCAAGATTACTGTAATATGAACTCTACATTTGTTGCATATATGCTATACACATAGGTGTATAAAAGTATTCACATATATAGATATGCTTAATACATAATTTCACACTTAAAGGACTCTCAGATACCTTCAAACACATATTTGCAAATCAAATAGATTAACGCTGCTTCCAACTACCAACATCAAGGTGATGTGATACCATCATCTCACTGCTTTGTGTTGGGCGCATCTAATAACACTGCTGAGCTGGGAAAAAACTGATGAGCAAAGGTTAAGCAGAGGACTGCCAGAAACAAACTAAGGTTTAGAAATTGCTTCTTCAGATAGACTAATGCTTGACTGATGTATGGTGTGACTCTGGGGTTGCAAAATCATTAATACGAGCACCCATTCTCTTTGGATTTACACCATCTCTCAGACATTTGGAGTTGGTGCTATTCAGGATTCGGACCAAACTCTTCTGTGCTCTTTTGGAATGAACAGTCCTGCCAAGGCAGCAAAGTGCTCCAAAGGTCAATTTATGATTAGTTTCCCACCATTCCGCACACTGTGTCTGCAAGTAAAGTACAGCATCTGGGGGGAATGAAGAAGGGAGGAGGAGGAGGGGATGATAAATATTAGCACTGTGATAAGCTCGCAGAGCACGACTTGGAGGAGGGCAGATTTCACATGGCCCCTACTCTGTTCAGTTTTGCGGAAAGCAGGGAGAGGCAGCCCACCTTCCTGGAGAGGAGAGCAGGTAGGGACCCTGCATTTTCCTGCACACTCAGAGAAAAAAAAAAAAAGGGTGAACCCAAAGAAAAACCCCAGCCTTCCTCCAAGTCCCAGACAGGTTTCATCTCAAACCCACAGAGATCCTGGTCTCTTGGGATTATTGGCAACATCAGTAGCTGTGCAAGCCAGCAGAGACTTCGGGGCTTCCAGCTCCCCCGAGCCTTCTCCTTCTCACACATACAATGGGTAGGGGAAAGCCCAAACTGATGAGTCCCGGGACCGTCTGAAGTTTAGAAAATCCTGGTCCCTGCACGCACTCTGCTCCGACTTCACTGCCTTTCCAAGGCTTGCTGCACCCCATCAGGGAAAGTGCCCGTGGCCAATCTGATAACACGCCGTTATCTTCGGCCTCGCTGAGCATCCCGGTGCGCACTGAGACCAGCCACCTTCAGTTAAGAGGCCACCGCCAGTTTTGATCACTGCCAGCCCTTGCGTCTGCCTTTCTGTCCGTGCGGCTGTCACCCCCTGCCCTCCCTGCCTGTCCCCCGGCCCGCTGCAGGCTCCCCCTTCCCCAGCCCCTCCATGCCCTCGGGCACCAGTCGTGTCGTCCTCCCCCCCCCCCCGCCCCCCGACCCCTCCGCTTTTCTCAGTTACTAGCGGGCTGCTCTGGTACCAGCTTCCAGTATTTTCAGACTTTGCCCTGATTGAAAACATCCCTTTCCCAAAACGGGAGGGAGGAAGGGAGGGAACGAGAATCTGTGCACAAAGTTTTCACAGATCCTGCCCGCGCCTTCCTCCCCCCACGGAAGCACCAAGGCGAGGGGCAGGCGGGGGGTCGGACGCCCAAGGGGGTGTCTGCCCCGGCCTGGGCTGCGGGACTCGGGGAGGACGGAGGGACGGGGCGAGGCTTTCCGCGGACAGTGACCCTGGAAGGCGCTCGCTGAGAAAGAAGGGAGGAGCGGCGCCTTCCCGGAGAGGGAGAGGGGAGAAGCCGGCTCCCTCCGAGGTGCAATGGCAGCTCATCCCCGTCGACCCCTATGGAGAAGGGAGCAAAGTCCCAGCAGCGGCGGTGGCAGCGGCAGCAGCAGGTCGCCGCGCCCCGCGCTGCCGGCCCCGGCCCGGGGCACCGCCACCCCCCAGGGCCGGCGCGGCGGCCGCCAGCGCCTCGCCCCCACCCCGGGCAGGGCCGGCGAAGGGAGAGCTCACTCACCCCCAGCTTCCTGCTGCGGATTTTCACGTAGCCCTGCTTGACTATATCGTTAAAGTTGGAGGCCATGGCCAGCGCTGCCTGCTTCCTCCCCTCCGCGCCCGGAGTCCTCCTCCTCCTCCTCCTCCTCCTCCTCCTCCTCCTCCTCCTCCTCCTCCTCCTCCTTCTCCTCCGCCGCCGCCGCCGCTGCCTCCTCCTCCTCCTCCTCCTCCTCCCCCGGGCCCTCCCGGGTGCCGCCGGCCGCCGGCTCCCGAGGCGCCTCTGGCATCCAGGCAGCGGCAGGCGCCGCGCTCCGCTCCGCGCTCCTCCCGCGGCCGCTCCGCTCTTCCACCGGCCCCTCGCTCCCCCCGCGCCGCCGCCAGCCCCGCTTCACTCCGCACGGCTCCGCGGCTGCCCGCGCCCACGGCCGGGGAGGCGGGCGGGGCGGCGGGCGGGGCGGAGCGGAGCGGGGACACCGCCCCCGGCGCCGCGGCCGCGGAGCCCGCCTCCAGCGCCAGCCCTGCCCGCCGCCGGCGCTGGGGGCAGCCCGGGCTGGTATCCCCGGGAGGGGGCCGATACGGGGTCTCATGAGCCCGGGGGGGCGGAGGATGTCACCCCCACCCCCCCCGCCGCCTCCGGGCGTGACGCAGAGCTGAGGCCAGATACTGTCCTCGGCCTTGGCGATTTTCCCCACTTTTCTGCAGGCTGTCGGATCGCTGTGGCCGCGGCATCCCCGGCTCGGGTGGCAGATCCCTTCTGAACACGGCCCGGGAGGGCAGCTTTCTGCGGGTGTGTGCAAGAAGTCGCCGTAGGCGACCGCCACCGAACGCTGAAATATTGTGTCAATACAACGAACTCAATGAAACAAACACCTAAACTGCAAACTTGAAAAATGAGGTGTCACACATCGGCGTTCTGTGCCTTCCGCAGTGATGACCATGTCTTTACTTCTACTGCTCATCGAGGTGGATCTAGCAAAAAGAACAACTTCTGAGAAAAACATGTAGTGTTTAGAAGAGATCAGGAAGAAAACATTCCTTCAAAGAAGGGATTGCTTGTGTTTGCTTTAGTTTTATGCAAAACAGGGACGGACAAGAATGAACCTAAGCTGCTGGAGAAAGAAAAACTACAAATGGGTGGGACTGACAGGAGAGTATGTTACTATTGTTCTATAAAATTGTACTTCAGTGAAAAAAGTTCGATTTTTATGATAAGCTTAATAAAAGCTTGATAAACTCTTTTCCTAGATGCCTACTTTCTATTGCACCATTGTCCTAAAGTTTTATGACTCAGAAATTTGCAGCACACAGTGTGCTACAGACTGGGGCAATGAAACGTATTTCTATAGTTGAAAGTTTGTCGGATTTATTTCAGATTTTTTAAAATCAATAGACAATATTCTTAGCCAATTGATTATGAAGTTTGTTATAACTCAGTTGTTTCTGTGTATCCAACCTTCTGCAAATTAGACTTACTCCATAAAACTCTTCTGAACTTACACCTAGAGATTAATCTTGCGGCAAATAGGAAAGATACAGTCTAAAAAATTGATTACAGTGCTTGGGTGATGGAATTATAAGGAAAAACTCCCTAACTTCACTCTATATAACTACCTGGAGTACTGTGTTCAGGCTCAGAAAGATATGGCCCGGTTGGAGCAGGTCCGGAGAAGGGCCACAAAAATGGCCAGATGGGTGGAACACCTCTCCTATGAAGAAAGACTGAGAGAGTCAAGGTTGTTCAGCCTGCAGAAGAGAAGGCTCCAGGGAGACCTGATTGCAGCCTTTCAATACTTAAAGGGGGCTTATAAGAAAGATGGGGACAAACTTTTTAGTAGGGCCTATTGCAACAGGACAAGGGGCAATGGTTTTAAACTAAAAGAGGGTAGACTCAGACTAGATATATTGTTTACAGTGAGGGTGGTGAAACACTGGAACAAGTTGCCCAGAGAGGTGGTGGATTCCCCATCCCTGGAAACAGTTAGGGTCAGGCTGGATGGGGCTCTGAGCAACCTGATCTAGTTGAAGATGTCCCTGCTCAATGCAGCCGGGTGTTGGACTAGATGACCTTTAATGGTCTTTTCCAACCCAAACTATTCTATGATTCTATGTAGGAGAAATAGGAGATAATAGAGAAATCTTGATGTT
Organism: Strix aluco; assembly: GCF_031877795.1. Taxonomy (NCBI): domain Eukaryota; kingdom Metazoa; phylum Chordata; class Aves; order Strigiformes; family Strigidae; genus Strix; species Strix aluco. Next base: position 61,703,511 of record NC_133931.1, on the reverse strand, counting down.
TCTGATTTCCAAAACATTTTTAACTGTGATGAAAGTATTTTTGTTAGCCCACCATAAACCAGGTATAGAGTCCCATTTAAAAAAAGATCAAAACCAAAACCAGAATCTTAATATTATGATATAAAGACTTGCATCTTCACTGATTGCTGTTAGCCTTGCATCCAAGTCTAACAAGTGTGAAAATTATACTAGGCCAAGAAAATTCTCTTTCCCCAGAATAACCCTTATTATTTTATTTGTTCTGAATTTCTTGCCATAGACAATTAGTAAATGGTGCAGAAGATGAAAGTTCACCTGTCCTTTTCATTCCTAGCAACTTGATTCCTGATTATATGAATTTTGGAACATCCACTAAGAGTAAGATTCTGCATTATTTTTATCCAAGCAAAAACCTGTACATAATTCTGCAATTGTTTGTAAAAGATATGATCATAAAAAGGAATAGAGAAAAATACTTAGCCTGTATACAGTTGTGGCTTCCTAGGAATTTTTAGCAGAATGTCAAAAGGATATTATAAGTTTGAACTTCTACTTTGGACAGAATATATCTTCTTCCTTAATTTCTGTTTTAATTATGTCAAACCATAATATTCTGTGATTTTAGGAAGAAAACTGTGATATGCCTACAAGAGAACTCTTGCAAGACACCTTACAACATGTTAAACATGAGCTTTGTTCAAAATGAGACTAGCGATTGTTTAAAGTACAGAAGCTCTTGAAAGATCTAAAAGGAGAGGAACATTTCCTTTCAGTTGCCAACCAGAAAAATACATAATCCTATTCAATTAACTGACAAAAAGACATTTCCCATATAGATTAACCCTGAAAGATTTGTAACTTTGTAGACCGGGATCCACATGCAGTCCCTGCCCCCTTTTAACCACCTCTCAGCTACACAGAAATTGACTTGTAGGATCTGAGAAAAATTGTATGTGTCCTCAAATTGAGATAGAGCTAATGTTATGATTTTTTTTTTTTTTAACATTTGTACTGTGTATCATATGAAAGGGGCAGCAGTTTCAGAACAACAGCATTCCTGGGCAGTTTTTCAATCTCTGCAGTAAGAGGTAACAATGCAGCAAAACTTGTGTCACCTCCCTAACATGCATCTCTTGTTGTCAGAACTCTACTGTTTGGAAAATTTCCAGCCAGTGAAATTGAAGAAGCTTTGGAAATATATCGGCCATTTATTCTTCAGTGTATTATTTTATCATATAACATGTGTTGAAAATAGTTTTGATGGTATAGATAATCATGTCTCTATTAGTAATTTTCAACAGATTTTCCCCAATTATTTATTATTGTTCTTGCATTTTTCTTTAAAATCCATGGAGGAATTGCATTATTATTATTAATTTTATTACAATAAAAATGCAATAAATAAAAGCAAAATATGTGTAAAATACAAAGCATTTTCATTCTACATTCTACATGATGTAAACTAGCCAGCCCAAGCTTATAAAATTATGGGTCTGCTATTTATTTTCAGCTGCTTTGGATAGCACCAGTCATAATGATCAAATATTCATTTGCATATGGGTCCCATGGGCATCTTGTGGCACAAATGCAGAACAAGGCCACTCTGAATCACAGGAAGAGAGGCAAACTGTCTTGTTACTTCCCCACAAAAATAGCCTTGTGCTCATAACAGATTCATACATTGTATTTACTGTGAAAGTCACAACTTATGAAGGAAGATTCCTTAAAGCAGTCACCCCAAATGCTTTACCCTTGTTTTCTTCAGAAATCTCAGGAAGGCAAATGTTCTCAGAAGCTCAACAGATACAAACTCATTGGACCCAAAAGGAGGAGGCAGGAAAAACATAGTATGATTCCTTCTGAAGAATACATTGTCATGAACTAATGCTTTATATGTTTTGTAAAAGATTATTTCTGATACACCTGTTGGTGTGAAATCATCATTTGGAAGGGGAAATGATTCAGCAGGTAATCAAGTCACAAATTATTTCAAGCAGAGAAGTTAATTTCTAATCTACCTAACGTAAGTGCAATCAAATCTAATACTATTTTAGACAGACAATATGTATTGCCATTTGCCTCTGTCAGAAAGCAATTCGTTTAAATGAAATGATCTTCACCTGTGCTTGCTTGACAAAATGAACACATTTTGGCAGTATGTATTTTAAATCTGACTTAATATGTCCCCTGATCATGAACAATTCACGTTCATGAACAATTCTCCAGTGACAGTTATCAGTGTCTGAATTTTCCAGCCAGGGTGGACTTTCACCACACTTGCCAAAGAGGAGCACAGAGAGCTCCCAGTGTTTAGCAAGGCAAGCTGTTTCTCCCTCTTCTTTCCTGACCAAATACCAACCAAGTCTAAAGGAAAATCTCTGGTTAAAAGTTTATCAGAGAACTGGCAGTTAGTATTTAATCAAGATGTCTGACAAAAAACATGTTCTCACCTAAAGCTGTTTTCAATCTAAAATAAACAGTAATTTTTATTATGATAATAGAAATTTGCATAGGCAATGCCAAGAAAGAAACATTAGCTAATGTATTATTAATGCATTGGAAGCCTACCTTCAGCTAGGCTTCAGACAATTATTTTGCTCCAACCCATAAATCACATACTAACCAGAGTTCTTTGTAAACTAGCATGAAATATAAATCACCTAGATAGACAATATTAAAAAAATATTGTTTTCCATGGGCATTGTAAAAAGCAAAGCCACTAGTTCCTGCATGAAACCACATGCATATTTATTACTGGCTTACTGTCCTGACCCACAGTGCATATTCTTTCATCCCCCAAATATAGGGTAGACAGATAGGCTAATATCTTGCCCTGTTGCTTCTGACTTGCGTCAGAAAGATAAATAAAAAAACCACGACATCTCCTGGTTTATAGGATGATATATTATAGCTGAATAGTCTGGTTTTGGAGATCAGAAAAGGGAATGTTGTCACCTCCGCTTTCCTATCACAAAGCTAGTGAGACCCAAATCTCTGCTCCTCTGAGACTCTGCCTTTTGACACAAATCATAATTTATGCTTTTTGCTCTTTGCCCCAAAACAAGAAATACCATGGGCATGTTTGGGGCCCCAGTAACTAACTGGATTGGCAAACTAACTTTTTCTTGACAGATGTGCTCTCTCAGAGGTAACTACACAAGCCCGAGGCATTGCTTTCTCCAGATGTCTGCCCCAGTCTGGTTTTGCAGAGCAATGCCCTGTAGCAGGGATATTAGAAGTATATGTATACTGGCTTTATCATAAAGGGCTTAGGCCGATATATTTGACTATGAAGTACAATATTCAAGAATAAGACACTTTGCTTATGGGGAAATAATGTTTTGAATTAAGGCAGCTAAATCTTAGAGAACCCATTAAGCCTAATCCCCTTGCAAAAAATATAGCTATAAACCCAATCATTTTCTGACTGGCTTCTGCCAATTTCTAAACATGAAACATGGTGAATACCACATAAGTGTTCTATTTAAAATAATATGTTTGGCATTTCACCTATGATACTCCAACAATCTTCAGAAACAGCTGTGGGAAAACTTTTAGGGAATGAAATCACATTTTGTGTAGAAAGTATTACTTTCCATTATAATTATTTTTAAAGACTCAAAGGTTGAAACTTAGCAAAGTACACTTAAGACAAATTTGAACTCTGGTTCATCAAACTTTTCTACCATGGGAAGTCCTGTATTAAAAAATAGTCCACCTAATTACTACCTTTTCATATTTTCTATGGCTTTCTAGTCTATAAATTGTCAGAGTTGTCCTCTGTTAATGAAAAACCCTACAGTGGAACAAAAGTTACCAAATTCATTCTAAGAGTATTCTGTTCCTACAATTCCCTCCCCTCCCACAGGGAAATTATGTTATTTGATTGACCTATCTGTTTGTCCACCAATTCTATTCTCTCAGGTAACCTTTAAATCTGGTCTTGTGATAGAGTCTCAAAAAAGAGAAATTTCCTTCCAAACTAATCTATGTGATATTGAGAAAGAGGAATATTCATTTTATGTTCCTTATAATATAAAGAACAAGGTTTTGTAAATATGTGTCCAGAAATATGCACAAGGGAAAAACATAGCTTGAAACCATGAGTGTGATAATGAAGATGTAGGATAGAAATGTTAACTGAAGAACCTTAAGAAGGTGGAGAAAAGGGACTGACTGTTGCCAAATTTCACAAACTAGGAAGCAAAGTCTTCCAAAACACAAGTGAAAGCTAGGACACTCTACCTTAGCATATTTTTGTATTATTGTTGTCCTATCCTTTCCTCTTCTTACCCGTTTCCCCAAGGGGGAGGGGGGGGGGGGGGGGAGGGCAGAACACAGCCAGAATCTGAGAAAATAAGAGGAAGGGAGATCTGCCTTAAATTTAAAGGAGATTCCAGATTGACCTAACAGAAGGAAGTGGAATCTAGCTGAGGTGCTGAGGAACAAATGTGACTACTGTTAAATATAGTCTTCATCACATATTTTGTTCCCTTTTTTTTTTTTTTTTCTGTATTTTTGTGGTATTGTTGCAACTCTGTGCTTTAAGGAAATTGCAACTTTTGCCCTTAAATTTTGTCTATCAGGAAAGCTGACCCATAGGGGTCATATGCAAGCTAATGTATCTCATTCTCACAGCTGTGCTGAGCCTATCCTTAAGACACAGGAACTCCAATGTTTTAATATCCAGCTTCCACCCATATTGCTCCAAAATATCCAAACAGAAACGTGTACCTCCACCTGCATTGTCTAGACTAGCTGGGAGTTGCCAATGTGGAGGTCTGAGGGAAAGAAATGACAAGAGTTAGGTAGGAAAGCTTTTGATGTTCAGAAAGATACTGGGAAACATGTCTAAGTACGGACCATCCTTGAGAACATGCTCAGGATCCTCGTGAAGCTTGACACAGCCTAGCGGGCAACCTAGACTGGTGGGAATAAAAAAAATGAAAGGTGGGTAGTAGCTTGGAAATTCTGTGAAAACTGATGTCAGGTAAAGAACAAAGACTGCAACTAGTCAGTAAGGGAAGGCAAATAAAGTTCATCTATCACCTATTCAGCATTGCTGTTACCTTCTGGCCAGTCCCCATGATCACGCTCTGGACTATATATAGCATGAGCTTCTTGTGTCCAGGTGTTGCAGGAGACAGTGAGTTGTGGTTACCGAGGCTAGGACATCCAATAGAGGAGAAAAATCACAAACTCCTAGTAGCCTAGAGTTCATTGGTTTTGCTCACAAAGTGGCTTGCTTAAAAAACAGCTGCACTGACAGTGCACCAGCCCCTCACATGACGAGCAGCCCCTGCAGCCTGAGAAAGGCATCTGGACTCATAACTTTTCCATGCGCTCACAACCAAAATTTATGCTTTCACTATTTCAAATAGTGGCCCTTGTGGATATCAGGTATTTCAGAACATAGTATTACTAATGGTAGTGGAGGAGGTAACTGTCGCAAACCCAGTGCCTCAGCATCATACCTCACATTATTTACTTTAGCACAAAAAGTACTGAAGCCTTAGAGAACTGTATGAAGCACCTCCTCTAGGAGAGTGTACAAACCCATTGTTTTGTAAACCTTTGTCTGAGAACATCCTGGGAACACCATTCCCCAAACTGGTGCATATTCCATTGTTGTGTGTGTGTATCTGGACTGATGCTAGCAAATGGATGTTAAATTTGCAGAGACATTCTCCAGTTGCTGTCAGTATCTGTAACTTTTACAGGACTAGACTGGGACTCACAGAGTCCCAAACAAAAGTTTGAGCTTGTGGGGAGGTCTAACTTTCATGACCTTTGGGTAGGGTTCAAGAGATGGGGATTATACTGCATTTTTATAAGCCCTAATGTGACTGTACCTTTGAATCCACTGAGAAATCCAGCACCAATTTGTTAAAGTTTGCAGGAATCGTGGTTGCATTCTGCATTTTTCCTGGGCTGACACTGATTCTTTCTACTCTGCGCAACCCCAGCAATTCCAGCCCGGGCCTTCTGCATGGGCAGATGGGGAGTGGCAGGAGAGAAAACCTATTTCAGTCCTCACAGCCATGTGCTTTCCACTGGAAATGGAGTGTCATGTCATGTCACTGTTTTTAATGTGTTACCAAGTCATCATTCCTCCCCCTCCATTTCTTGCAATATCAGGTGGAGTAGGCGGTAAGCACCCCTTCAGGGAATGTACAGTATAAAACACAAATATACCCCTACTTATCTCCAAACACATATGTGTATTATTTCACAACTTACTTAATCTTGCCTGAATACCTTTGCAGAATGGTTCAATATTAACATTACTGACTTTCTGTAAATCTTTAGAAGTAATAAAGGTATTATGTATGTAGCTAATTGCCAATCCTTAATCTTTTAATGTTAATACTATTTTTGTAGTTAATGTATATTTGTTTCCTGTATAGAACTGTTGAAGCTGTAGCTTGAGAAAATAGAAAATGTATAGACATTTTTCTGAAAAAATTGAACATATGAACATTTTTCTAGGTCAAATAGTTCAAAAAAGGCTTTTCAAATCAGATAATTTCTCTCTGAAAAATTGCTTTCTTATCGCATTTGAAAACATTCCTGACATTTTAGGCTGAATGAGAAAATCTTCTCTAATATTCATTCATTTGCCTCTAAATGTACATATAAGCATGTGTTCATGCACAAATAAATGTAGGGTCCAAAGTGTAACTTATAATAGAACTGTTATCTGTTTTCATACCCTAACAGTGCAATAAAGCTCTTGTGTATGTCTATAAAATGGAGTTAAACATTTTATGAATGTTTAAAAATCATCCAGGAATCCATCAGTGTCTGACTTACTTTTTTTATAGCTTCAATTTAGTTATACAGATCTGGGCACCTAATTCATTCTTTTGTTCCAAAGACAGTAATTTGAAAGGAGTACTTTCCATGAACCTAACAGTTTGGAGCAGTAAATGTATTTTCAGACAACTGTAATGATTTGATAGAATTTTTTGAGTTGATCATTTGTGACTGTCAGATATGCTATTACTTGCCTATCATCCTTTATTAGAAGGTGATGTTAGTATTTGCTCTTGCTGCCTGTATTTTTCTTTTTTTTTTTACCAGAGATGATCCTGCTTTTACCTTTTAAATATGACTATTTTAATTAGGAGCAAGCATTATTATTCATTTCAAAGGTGAGATAATTACAACTGTTATATGATTTCCAGTAGGTATCATATTTATTGAAAACTGAGATTTTTTCTTTCTCCTCTGAATCTTCAATTGGTGCTCCTTTTCTGGAAGGCATATTTAGGTGAGAAACATTTATTAATTAAAAAAAAAAATATACTCTTTTATACTCCCTAGCTTGTTAATTTTAAATATAATGCATAAGTTTATTACAAATTAAATATTTCTTTCATCATCTATGAAGGTCATGCCTGTTTAAAATGACAACCAGCATCATGATGAAGGCTTAGCATCTACCAAGATTAAAAAGAAGAGGAACTTAAGGCTTTTAAAATACATCCCTCATGATCTTTTCCCAGAACTCAATAAATAGATATTAATAGTTGTTTATTATCTATTAATGGTATTAATAGATATTAATAATAGGTGATGTTTTTAGAGCCTTATGGGCAGTAGAGAAACCCTGAATGTGGGTGACATAATAAACTTAACAGTTAGATTACATTACATTGAAGAGATCCCAATTAACTCTTCATAGTTTTACTGATTCCATTTCTGACTGGACACATTAAGATTATTAAGGAAAGACAGAGCAGGAAGACACCTATGCTGAAATCAAGAGGCAAATATAACACATCTTCTCTCATTAGAATAGAACAGTTGCTTGTTCGCCTTCTCTACTTTAACAGAGTCCAGGAAAAGCAGGGTCATTTGACTCCCAAAAATATCATTTTGGTAAAAGCTTTGAAGAAAAACCTTCAAACTACTTCAATGTATACTTTATAACTTATATCCTTTAATATTCATTTGCATTTATTTAGTACATTAGGTTCTCAGTTTTACTTTCTACACACACAAAAAAAAGCTATATTAACTGTAGATCACCTTTGGTTGTAATATATAGCTTTGTTATTATTACAGCTAAGTCTTACATTTCATTTCCAATTAAAAGCATATCTAGCAAACAATCAAAACATTCTAACTTTGTCAAAATACTACAGTTTTTTTTTTCATTATAAATTTAACCAACAAATTCACTACTAGGGAGTCTAGTACTCACTGTGATAGAATAGTTTCTATAGAGCAATATGCCTACAGCAAAATCGCTTCTAATAACCAAACATCATAGACATCTGAAGCCAATTCTTCCCTCCTCTGCAAAATGAAAGCTTCCAATATAGGTCCACAGTAGATAATTGCTAAATGCAGGTTTGACACACTCTCTTCATCCTAACACCATCCTCATACTGTCACACAATCCCAACCAGTGATGAGAAATGGAAAAAAAATCTCCATTTCATTCATACCCTGTTTAAAGAAACTCAGGGAAGTGGTTTCATTTACTGCCTGCTTGTAGAAATATGGTGGTTTTTGTTTTTTTTTTTTTTTTAAATTAAGAAGGGTGGAAGGAAGTATCTTAAATGAGACCAGTAGAAGCAGCCAGCGATGAAGAAGACACGACACCCCTAGGAAGCTTCATGGCTCCACAGGGAGCTGGGTCACTACAGAAGTGAGAACTACACAGTCTGTTCTTCATCACTGCCCTACTGCTATGAAAACAAACCCAATGCAATTGAGTTGTGGTAAAGAAAGCACACATAATCACATGACACAGGGATGGCATCTGAAAACTGTGAAAATATAAAACCTACATATGTATCGTCAAAAAGATATGTGGTTCCACATGAAGTAAAAAAAAAAAAAAAAAAAAGTCACCATTTCAAAATCTTGCCAGAGAGACATTTGTTTCTCCTTTACAAGTTAATGACAATATGTTTTAATTACTGGCATTTTTTATTCTAGACACTTCTAAATCAGGCAATGTCTAACAAACATTTAACAGCTTCAGTGGCATTGGATCAAATCTCTAAAAAAATGCAACAGAGGATCTCCTCTGACTAGACTACTACTAAAGATCATTTAAGATCATTGACATATGACACTAGTCAGGTATTCAGAAAGCCTAAGTGGTGAGCCTCAGAGCAACAAAAAAATTGAAGCTTCGTTTGGTTGTATTCACAGACTGGTGTAAGGGGAAGGAGTCTATTCACACTTTTTTGTTTTCTATACAAGGCATAAGCAATTCAGGATTTGCAAAGGACTGAATGAGCAGGTCCAACATATGAACCAACATTTTATTAGTTTTTCTCTGGCCTTGTATGAAGTTCAGATAATTTACATGTGTTAGCTGTTTTTTTTTTAATTACAATTGCTATTATGGTTTCCTCAACTTTTTCCTTCTATTTAGCAGTTATATAATGCTTTTATGATCAGTCTCCTGATGCATTTTAAACAACCTATGCACTTAAGTATAGATTTATATATGTGTATATATTTACATATATTAATACCTTTCTAACAATCATGTCTTACTAGAGCTCAGCTGTACAGCAGCAGGTGAAAATCTCTCTCTTTGTTCCACAGCCGTTACAGAGACCTGTAGTGCCCTACCATATCTCCTTCTATTAAAGCTGTGCATCTGGAGGCCTATTCTGCTCTCACCAGTGTGTGTGCAGGCATTTGGGTTTTGAGTGGGTCTAATGTATAACTTAAAAAATGATACCTTCATTTATGTGCCAAAGAATGTGCAGTGCCTCATCTGTGTCCTATGAGTAGGAAGCTACTGAAGATTTTTACCTCATGAAATTTCCCTTTAGCTTATGGAAGTTTTTTCCCTTGCACATTTGCATAAGAAATAAACCTCTTTTATAAAGATGGCTTCAGAAAAAGGGACCAAACAGGACATCTTTTAGTCTATTAGCAATGGAGGCACTTTTTTCTCAGCTTTTCAATGCTTTTTTATTTGTTAGTTTATTTTTAATGGTGAATGGCACAGTCTTTCTTGTGCCAAGACCTGAGTTCAGAAAATCCTTTCCTGAATACTGTAATAGTAGCTTATTATAGCTTATATATTCAAAACGTCTAATGGTTTCCAATTTGAAGAAGTTTTTCAAAACTTCCACATTTCTGCTATTTGGCACAGACTGTGGAGCCTGAAGGGAAGAAATCCATGAAGATGACAAGACTTGAGTTTTCTCGTTTCATGGAATCACATTCACATTTGACTGAAGGTACAAAAAAATGAAATGTCTCTTCCCTTAACTTTTGTTCCTCAGGAAAAAATCTTGGCTCTGTGCCAAAATCACCCTGGCACATTCCCAGACCAGGTTTATACTACTGCTAAGCAAGGTATTAAGCAGCCACATCAAGCTGCCTGGAAGTACCGCATTACTGCAAGAGCAGGAGAAGGGAGAGAATTGAAAGGTGGATTGCACAGTCCTCAAGCCATCTCTTTTCCTAAGTGCTTGGTAGTACGGCCTTTGGTTACTTGGCATAATACAATTTTTGATAGGGAATCGCTGATTGTCCTTGGACTACGTGCAATGACAAAGCTAGGACTACACAGGGAGTTGTACCTTGTGTTAACTTTCAAACATGTCACTGTGTCACATAGGGTTTATACAGAGCAAATTAATCTAAGCATTGGTTTATGTTCACGTTTTAAATCAGCCTTTGAAAAGGAACTCAGAACCATTGCATTAGATATTGATAGAACATAATTTTAAAATTATTATTTTAAAAATTTTTTATTTCCCCCCACTTCTGTTTTTAGTTTTATTTCTCTCTAAGATTTTCAGTCATATTTTCCATGAAAAAGCATTCCAATAACTTCTGTTCCCATTTTTTTTCCCCTCTACAATGACAGAACAAAAGCCCACTATTATTCTTCCAAAAAACTATAGGCAAAGAAAGTCAACAGGATATTAAAGCATGCACAGGAAACAGAGAAATTTCATTGGGGTCCCAGGGATTTGGGGAAAACGTCGAGTCTGTAAGAGATCCTGTTCACTCTTTTCTGCATCCATTCTAGATTGCATTTGCCTTGACCTCTGCATTCTTTCAGGGAGAACCAAGAATGAACATTAGTTACCTTACTGCATAATTCAATTGAGCATTACTTTGGTGTCTTTTTAGCATATACTGAAATTATTAGTATGAAAGAAGTGACCTCAAATCCTAATTTAAATATGTCATTGGTCAGTTTAAATGTAGACTGCCTGAAGTAACATGAATGGAAAAATAGAAGATTTCTTCATATGACTTCTTTTGTATCTCCTACATGTTACATGCTTTGACTTGAATACTATACAAGCCTTGCACAGTATAGGTAAATGTAAGCTACACAATAGCACAATAGGTCACAAAAATAAGCGTGGACTTTCATGTTCGAGGCTTGAAACTTTTCATTTCTCAATTTGAACAGGCATTATCACATGAAAAATTATAACAAACTTTCAGAATTTTTTAAAGTAAATTTCTCTGTTCATGATGTGTATCTGATTTTAAGGTTTGTATGTAGATGCAATATCCATGTATTATGTTAAATTCAGTCTTGTTAGTAGAGACAGTTTTGATAAAAATAAGTACATTTTCTGATTTATTTTAATGATAGAAATCACACTTCAGTGAAAAAAAAAAAAACAACAAACTACTCTGCTTCACACCACAAAAAGTTATAACAAAAGAGTTATGATATCCCTGGCCAAAATCACAAAATTTTGAAAAGAAGTAATCCTTTAAAATTTTGATATTTTTTTTCTATCAGCTCCATCAATATCAAGCTGAAACAACAAAATTCTTGTTTCACTTCAATTTTTCAGGTTTCACCCAGTTGGATTGTGATGTGCTCTTCATACTAAGCAAGACTGTCATCAGAGATTGATATTTAAATTCAGTGGACCCTAATCAACAAAAACAACAATTAAATTCAGGCTCTCCAGACCCAAGAGCACAATCCTTGCAGTATGTCAGATAAAACCAGAATTGGTATTCTATTTTTTTTTGGTGATTGGGGTGAGAAAAAAGAAACCAATATGTGAAAGAGCAGTATATAAGTTCATTCATTCACTTAATTCAGCAGCTCGGAGAGGGATTCATCATGATTTTTATCTGACACAGCTTAAATTCATAATAGACTGCCAAGTACTGCAAGAATAAATATTTACAATATGAAAATAAGAGTGGTTATTTTCTTAATCATATGACCTGTTCTGTCACATTTTTCTTTAAATGATTGTATGTCTTTGATACAACTATCCTGGTCTCTTTGAGATTGCTGAGAGCCTTTTAACATACCAAAGTAAGCTGGGTAAATGATGAAGGATATTAATCCATTCATTTGGAGGTGGGAGGGATCTTGCGGTGTCATAAATGCAAAACAGTGGAAGCAGACCCGTAAAGCTCCCTGTTAGTTCCACTAAGGCCTAAGTTGTGGTGCAGCACACTGATTAACTACAAACATAGAAAAGTTAAGAGCAAGTAGACGGAGGAAGAAGATATATGCAAACTGCAATAGAGGCATATCTTCCAGTATTAGAAAGCATTTGGTATATGGTATATTGATAGTCAAAGGAAGACCAACGAAAATATAAGCCCTCTCCAGAAGGAGAAGGGAGACTTGGCCACCCAGGATATGGAGAAGGCTGAGGCACTCAATTACTTTTTTCCCTCAGTCTTCACCATCAAGGGCTCCAGCCACACCATCCAAGATGCAGAAGGCAAAGGCAGGGACTGGGAGAAAAAAGAACTCCCCACTGTAGAAGATCAGGTTCAAGACCATCTAAGCAACCTGAAGGTGCACAAGTCCATGGGTCCTGCTGGGATTCATCCACGAGTCCTGAGAGAACTGACAGATGAAGTGGTTTAGCCACTATCAATCATATTTGAGAAGTCATGGCAGTCTGGCGAAGTTCCCACTGACTGGAAAAGGGAAAACATAACCCACATTTTTAAAAAAAGGAAAAAGGAAGACCCAGGAAACTCATGCCAGTCAGTCTCACCCCTGTGCCTGGCAAGATCATGGAGCAGATCCTCCTGGAATCTATGCTAGGGCACATGGAAAATAAGGAGGTGATTGGTGACAGCCAACATGGCTTCACTAAGGACAAATCGTGCCTGAAAAATCTGGTGGACTTCTATGATGGGGTTACAGCATTGGTGAACAATGGAAGAGCAACTGACATCATCTACCTGGACTTGTGCAAAGCTTTTCACACTGTCCCACACAACATCCTTGTCTCTAAATTGGAGAGTCATGGATTTGATGGATGGACCGCTCAGTGGATAATGGATGGTCACACACAAAGTGTTGCAGTCAGCAGCTCAATGTCCAAGTGGAGGGGGAATGACAAGTGGCATTCCTCAGGGGTTGATGTTGGGACCAGTGTTGTTTAACATCTTTGTTGGTAACATGGACAGTGAGATTGACTGCAAGTTTGCCAGTGACACCAAGCTGTGTGGTGCGGTTGACACACTGGAGGGAAGGGATGCCAATCAGAGGGACCTGGACAGGCTTGAGGGGTGAGTTTATGCAAACCTCATGAATTTCAACAAAGCCAAGTGCAAGGTCCTGCACATGGGTCAGGGCAATTTCAAGCACAAATACAGGCTGGGCGATTGTCCTGGTTTAGCTAGGATAGGGTTAAGTTTCCCCAGCAGTGGGGGGCAAGCACTAGCCGGGTTATTCATATACCATGCTGTCGTCACATCCTGGCGCCATAGCGTGGGAAGAATCAGTGATTGCATGGGGTTTGTGCAGCCCGGAGTTTTGTATGTGCAGCTGGTCCTCTCACTGCTGTATTGGTAGATATCTTGCTCTGTTCACTGTTATTACTGTTATCCTTATTGTTATTGTTGTTGTTTGTTGTGTTGCTGTTGCTCTGTTGTATTAAACCTCTCCTTATCTCAGCCCTGGGGCTTTGTATTTCACTCCCTTTGTGGGGGAGGGGCGGCGGCCACGTGGTCTCAGACCCCGGCAGGGGCTAAACCACCACAGCAATGAGTGGATTCAGAGCAGCCCTGCAGAGAAGGACCTGAGGGTATTGGTGGTTGGAAAACTGCCTGTGAGCCATCAATGCGTGCTCACGGCCCAAAAAGCCAACCATATCCTGGACTGCATCAAGAGGAGTGTGCCTAGCAGATCAAGGGAGGTGATTCTACCCCTCTATTCCACTCTTGTTGGACCCCACCTGGAGTACTGTGTTCAGCTCTCGGGCTCCCAGTATAAGAACATAGACCTGCTTGAGTGGGTCCAGAGGAGGGCCACGAAGATGATCAGGGGGCTGGAGGATCTCTCTTATGAGGACAGGCTGAGAGAGTTGGGGTTGTTCAGCCTAGAGAAGAGAAGGCTCTGGGGAGACCTTCCAGTGGCCTTCCAGTACTTAAAGGGGCTCACAGGAAAGATGGGGAGGAACTTTATCAGGGAGTGTAGGGATAAGATGACAGGTAACAGTTTTAAACTGAAAGAGGGTAGATTTAGATTAGATATAAGGAAGAAATTCTTTACTGTGAGGGTGGTGAGATGTTGGAACAGGTTGCCCAGAGAAGCTGTGGATGCCCCCTCCCTGGCAGTGTTCAAGGCCAGGTTGGATGGAGCTTTGAGCAACCTGGTCTAGTGGAAGGTGTCCCTGCCCATGGCAGGGGGTTGGAACTAGATGATCTTTAAGGTTGCTTCCAACCCAAAGCATTCTATGATTCTATGATATAACATTAGGATAAGTAGCATCTTAAGGTGCCCTCAGAGAACCCCACATTCCGAATTTGTCAAAGAAATGATGGCTAAATATCAGTAAGTGGGAAGCCTGTGTAGAATAGACTAGATGCACTGAACTGCTGCAGTTCAGGAGATGTGCTCTCTGTCAGGTGTGACCATATTCAGTCTCACTAGGCATTCAGCCAAGTCGTGCCAAGGTACTCAGAGATTCCCAACAGACTAACACAGAACAAGGACTAAGCAGAAATTTTAATATTGTTTTTGCACAGATCTCAGCAAAAACATGCAATAAGTATACCATTATCTATTAAGTTAGATGGACATTTTGGGTAATGCATTTCTTTGTGTGGTGGTTTTGTTTTGTTTCAAACACAGACCATGATGCCAGAGGTGTCTGTGACCAGGAGGATGGGCCTTTGCCCATAAATTAATGACAAAGACAAAAGAAGAAAAAGAAATTGCTTGGAGAAGGAGGAGGCTTACTGGGAGTACTGACTAAAGCTGCTTTCGGAAAGCCAAGTGAATTTCTGAGAGAAGTTGATAAGCCTTGAAAAGTAATTCTCTTTCTGATTGGACCATCTTCTGTAATGTCATTCATGTAACTCGTCTACAGACAAACTGTCTGGGAAAAAGGGATTTAGTGTGTGCCTATGGGAAAAGAGCAGTTGCAGGTTTTGAGAGAGCAAATGTGGCTGGCAGGCAGACCAACACAGTCAGAGAAGCTACTCTTTTTTTTGTTTTTGCCTATGGGGATAAAGAAAAAAGGTTGAGAATGCCTTTTCTTTATTAAGTAATTTATTTTTTTTAGTTTTGTTTTCACCAACAGGACTTTGATACAGGCTGATATATCACAGCTATGAGTCTGTCTTTATGTATTGTCTATTCCAAGTGCATTCTGCAAGAAAGTTAAGTCTTGTAGACAGCAAGAGTCTCCACAAGACAGTTTCTAGAAGCACCTTGAGGAAAGTTATAGATGAGTAAACTAGAGAGCTCTAAAAATAAGTGATTTTTCACTTCAGAGGCCAAATACAACCAAAAAAGAAAAAGGGGAGGGAGAAATCTTCTTTGAAGTGAAATAAATTATGAAATTGCAATCAAAGGAATGGAATTGCCCAGTTGCATGGCTAGACTGACAAAACTTTGCTGGTTTGACTAGCTTATCTGTCATACATTGTAGGACCAAGAACAATACAGTTCTAGATGGCATCTGTCTTAATTAGAGGTACAGTGAGCTTTTCATTTTCCATATAGGTAGCCTGTTCATTGACTGCATGATATTGTAAAGAAGTCTCTTCCTTCTAAAGAGTTCAGATTATTTTATCCAAATAACTTTGAATGAGGTAAATATGAGAACAAGGAACCTGTAAGCCCTCTTTCTTCCTCATAACTCATTAAAATATGTGGTAAACCAGCTTTCTCACAGACTTCCCAGTTATATCAGTGCAAAATATAACTGCTTCATCTGAAAAAAGTTATAAGAAACCTCATTCTATATTGTATTATAAACTCAGGATTTAAAATACTCTCATGATAAAGGACACAATTAAACATTTGTTCTCATCATGTAGGAAGACCTACACATCTACATGTACTTATTCTACAAAGCAAGTAGGCTGGTATGGTAAAAGAAAGAGTTAGTCATTGTGCTATTTGTTAAGAGAAACAGCAGTTTTGGGAATTGACTCTAATAAAAAGATGGCTTCTTGTCTTGGAAAGGTAAACTCTTCTACTCACCTGGCACTCCTAAACCTTCCCAATATATGCATCTGTTTCTGAAAGGCCAGAGTTACTTGCCAGTTCCTATACTAAACAAAAAATGAACTGAGGGCGTCCAGAACTACATATTTAGGTAATTTATTAATGCCTCCTAGTTAAGAATGTCTGAAATCTCCCAATTTCTGTACTCAGTTAAGGAAAAGCAATGGCTGTTCTTGACTGCTGAGGGTCCTTTCAGGCTGCAGCAGGTGAATCCAGCTGGAGAACCTAAAACATTAACCTGCACGTGAAGAGTGGCAGTAGCTTGGCCAAGACTTTTTTTCATTTGTGTTCCCTAAAAATGTTTACTCCTGCTGAGAAAGAAACAATTACTTTAGTTCCAGATTTCAAAAGATCTCTGCAGGCAGAGAGATTGCCTATTTCTGTGTTGAAAACACATCTGACTCATGAAATGGTTAACAGGTTACATGTGTACACTGATGTATATAGACCATACATACAGAAGTGAAAGTTAGACATGCTACATACTGACCCCTCACAGCAGCCTGAAATAAAATATATAATGAATTCTGCCTTAACATTAAGAAGCAGTACAAAAAAAACCCCAAGAAGTTATAAGAGAAACATCTTAAATTTACCACATTTTGCAGGTACTGAGACTGGTTTATTTTGTTGGTTTAGGGTTTTTTTTAATGCAAAGATTAAATTGCATTTTCCTTTCTCAGAAGAAAACTTTATGCAGTATTTTTTTATAGAATTCAGAAACATATTATCCTGATACTAAAAAGTCACAATGGCACAGTTTCTGAAATTATCCCATTCACACCCCTGCCTGCTCTATTTATTAAAACTCAATACATGTTCAGCTTTTATCAGCTCACAAAGGTGATGTAAAATGAAAACAGTACACTGAGCTACCACGGTAACACTGAAGGTATTCCAAAAAGAAGAAGCAAGAGTGTGTTACTTTTTTGCACAGGCAAACCTTGAACAGTATCTGCCTCCTCCAGAACTGAGAACAAAGGAACACCACATATTTTAAGGGTGCTTCCTAAGCACCCTTCATGCCACCAGACTCCATTAAATACATTTGTAACTCATTCAGTGGAGGAAGACAACTCCATAAGGTTATTTGCAATCACCTTGTTAAAAAATGAATTGGTTAATATTTGCATTTTGACATCATACTCACCTGCAAGATCCATTCCATTCCAAGATTATTACGTAGCCTCTTTACTCAGATCCTCAGCCTTCTATTAGAAGTCAACCATTTCTAGTTAACAAAGGCATAAAGCATGGTGTGAACAAATAAGATCCAGTCCCATTATACAAACACAATTCTTCTTCTTGATCATATGAGATCTTTCTTACAAATGAAAGGATTTTCAACACTGTGTAGCACCAGTCTACACTGACTTTGTTTTGAACATCAATCACAACCTACTATTGTACCAGTGGCTCTGAATAATTAACTACTCTTATAGTCCCTTAGGAACATTGTACTTTTAGCTTTCTAGCCTCCTGCAGCGTTCAGTCTGGGAAGTCTCTTTGATCTGCATCCACCTCTGCACTCCTTGTGCCTAGGGAGCCATATCACCCGCCTTGTTTCCCGTTGCTAACACATCTTAAAGATCTCACACAGGGCCCCTTTTTTATCCATATAGGAAGCTCAGTCAAACCTACAGCAGACTCAGAAAACCAATATAGCTGATCTTGTCTGCTAGTCCCTGAATAAGCAGACCTCAGATCAGGTTATTCTTCATAGGTAGCTTCATAAACACATTAAAAACGTAAGACACATTTAAATAGCACACAGCTCTCACACTTAAACTATTGCTAGCCTCCTACTACTGTGCCCTTCAGTACAACCTCAGAACATATAAAACAAAATTCAGAAAACAACTTAGAAAAGTTACTATACATTGATCCCTGATCACTACTAAAGGAAAGGCTGGCTCTTGCAATTGCATGCATGTCCTTCAATCAAATGACCTCTCAAAATATGGATAACCTCAATGGAGAGGCCAAGAACAGTTAGTTATAGTCATGCAAAATTAAGTCAGGCCCTTAAAATTCCATCATTCCCTGATGCAGGAATCTACTAAAAGCAGAGTTAGGAAGTCAGTTACATTGGCCCCCTAAGTATTCTGTGAGGTGTACTCTGCTTTTAAAAATGACCTTTTCTTTTCATTGCAAAGCACTTAAATATATAGGTGTCTTTGCAGCATGGCAGTGTTGTCTGAGTACTTCTTCATAGAGTCTCTGAACAGTAGCAAGCTACAGAAACTTTATTTTTTGCATGTAAAAACAATAGCACTGATTAGTACTGTTTCCAAAGTCAGGAAATTGTTATTAATCCATTTCGGAGGAGCACATGTACTTCATTATCTGTCTAACTGCAGCACTAAGACAAAACAAGGTATGCTTTATGGAATTGTTAACATATATCTCCATTGGTAGGTTCAAGACTTGGTCCAAGAATTGTATTAAGTCTATTAAGCTCTGAGTAAATCTTCCATTAAAGTCTTATACTGTTATAATTGGATCTTTGTTTGGTGTCATTTAAATGTTGGAAAGACTATTTCCTTTTTTAAAATATATATTACAGCTTTAAAATGGAATAGATACAATTGTGGAGAGAGCAAATGACAAGTGGAGATATAAATACCAAATACTTTTTCTATAAAACTTTATTGTTTCTTAATATATTTTATTATTTTTACTCCAAACTATTAGTCCTGTACTTTTCCACCTGCTGAAAGGCTCTGTGGGTTTTTTAAGTTTAGCAGCCAGGCTATTTTCACTCTGAAATTTTTTTAAAATAAAAACAGCTTTTGGAATTCGCAGTAAATGCTTTGTCATTGACCTTGAGAGTGCTTTGGCAAGCCAGGGATTTCTACGCTTTGCCAAGAAGTAATGGTGATAGAAATTTTGACACAGTTGAAACTACAATAGTTAGTCTAGTGTGTTGTTGGTAGCTTCACCTACCAGTATCCCCAATGGCAATATTGTATTTCAGTTGTCAATTGGCAACCATATAATACTGGAAGAACAGGGATTTTAGATAAACAACATCACAAGCAGCAGTATCAATTTGACAAAACCTAATATTTAGAAATCCTTATTTTTGTGTTTCTTACAGCCATGTGAACAAATAATGCAAGACGTTTGAAAATATAATTTTTTTATAAATTTAGAGAAGTGAATATAATCAAGTTTCTTTCAGTACAATGAAATCTTCTAGCCATTTATCTCAGGTATGCTTTAAAATAAATACTGAATTATAAGTTAATTATTTTATTTTCCACAAACAGCATTATTTTTCTCCTTATGGGTATATATTCATTTTATAGAAGAAAAATACAGACTTCTAGAGTGTTAAACTGGAAGAAAGCTGCTTTTCAGAGTACTCTGAAGTGACTTAAGAAGGGTTAGTCGTCTTTTTCAGCCTGAAATCCTTTGCTACAAACAGAATAAAAAATCTTGAGGCCAAACATTTTGAGTGACAGGTATTATTTATATTTAAGTAAATTGAACTTGTCTATCACTTCTGTTCCCCTGCCTCTGCGCACAAGAATTAAGGCCATATCCTTGAAACACTTAATCACATATTATGTTTGCAAACAGCATAGGGAAAATTTTTGATGCCCTTAGCCCTTTTGCACTTGCAGATCCTGTCTGCTGAGGACTGATAACCAACCTGCGAGCAGTGCATCAGCACACCTTGCTGTCGGCGGAGCTGAGGTAACCTGGTGCTTTCAAAGGCAACAGATAAGTGCTGGTCCATGGCTGCAGGGCTGGTGAATTCATCCAGTGTGGAAGACCTGGCTCCTTGCCTGCTTGCAGGCCCTGCTTTTTTCCCTGTGGGAAACAGACAAGAAGGAGAGAGCAGATAGTGAACATCCAGGCTTTTTCCCTGACACAGGGAGTGGTCCTACAGCTCAGATGTGGAGTTACATTTTACATGTTGACACCGTATCTTCCATTTAAATAAAGTTTTCAACCAGTCAGCAGAGGTTCAAAGAAATGGCCAGTCATGCTCACATTAATACAGCACAGGGTTATTCTCACCTGCACTAAATAAAAAGGAAAAAAAATTGTCTGTGAAAACAAACATTTTTAATACTATGTATCTGAAAATCAGTTAAAGAACTTAGTTATTTTCCATTTTGTCTTCAACATTTCATATGTTTTTTCTCCCCTAAAAAACAGTAAATGATAAAGAATACAGTTGGTATAATACACAATTTCTGTAATGCAGTCGTTAACTGTTACATTTTGGAAGTAAGATGCTGTTAATTCAGCCTGTTCTGATTTCAGGCTATTGAAATAGAAATAAAATGAAATGTATCACATTAACATGAGAAGCCTTGTATATAAATAGCCAGCTATATCTGATGACTATAGAAGGGAAGGGAAGGGAAGGGAAGGGAAGGGAAGGGAAGGGAAGGGAAGGGAAGGGAAGGGAAGGGAAGGGAAGGGAAGGGAAGGGAAGGGAAGGGAAGGGAAGGGAAGGGAAGGGAAGGGAAGGGAAGGGAAGGGAAGGGAAGGGAAGGGAAGGGAAGGGAAGGGAAGGGAAGGGAAGGGAAGGGAAGGGAAGGGAAGGGAAGGGAAGGGAAGGGAAGGGAAGGGAAGGGAAGGGTGAATGTGCCTGCCATTTGCTAAAACTACAAAGAAAGCCTACATACATAAAAGACAGGATGGCTTTGTAGTATGGCAACATTTAGGGGTCAGCTTTTTCATATGTGAAATGGAAATAATCTTATTTGCAAAGTTAACAAAGTTTAATTGTGTTTGATATGTATATGGCATTATACTGCTCAAGGCACTGGGGACTACTGTGTATATATAGCTCATTGCTCTAATGTGTGCTACACCTATTAAGTGATGACTGTTTAATGGGAAAATGACAGAAAGGATTGAGATAAATCATCACGCACACAGTAGGTCATAGGAGACCAGACATAATTCCATCATGCAACGCACATAATGGATCATCCTGTCCTCACCCCGGAACAACTCAGAGATATTATTGTCTTCCTGATGATGAGAAAATGCTTGACAATCAGACAAACATTTCTTTTGTCTGATTTAGTATGTATTCAAACCAATTTGGACAATGGTTTACTCAGATTTTCTGATCCTACAGAGGAATAACCAGAATTTAGAGGAAAGACCATCACAGAACAAGCACATGCAGAAAGTTGATTTGGATGAAAAAAATTTTTAAATATAATTTAAGCTTAATTTTTAGATTCAGATTGGTCTGGATGTCAGATAGGACAGCTGGAAACAGTCGAAACTGAAGCACACACAGAGCTGTAACTCTACATGCCTCAAAAACCTTTTGTCTATCCATCATATAGTAGAAACAGTGAAACTGAACTAGGTTTCATATACATTCATGTCACATCTGATTTCATAGAGAGCATCTTTGTTATCTAGCAAAGGCTAAGTTCAAAATGCATGTAGGGAATTCCAATAAAGTCTCTCACCTTTACCTATAATGTATTTTCCTGCAAATAAATGAAATATCTTTGAAACCTATACTGTTCTTCCAAATCTGGTTTAAGTTGATATGTTGTTTGGTGGATCAGAGACACACAGAAATATGTGGACAGACCTGTTACATAGGACTGAATTCCTTAGGAAACCAAGATAGCCAGTTCTAATGAGTTTTCTCTGAGGAGGGCCCATAACTTCTCTAAGCAACCCATTCTCATGCTTCAGTATTCATGTCCCTCATGTCCAGCTAGAACCTTCCTTGATGGAATTTAAACTTCTTACTTCTTGTCCTATCACTACTGAGAGTAGATTACCTCCTTCTTCTTTTCAGCAATGTTTTATGCATGAGAAGATCATTATATAGATTATTTTTCAGACTAAATATCTCTAGTTCATTCAAAAACCTGCTTTATAGAGCATGCTCAGAGGTCTATAACACATAATCACGACTTTCTCCGGTCTGTCTATCTCAGGCATCATTTTCCTTTAACTGGAGTCCTCAACTTAGGATGTGGGTAAATATTCTCTACTGTCTTCTTCAGAAATAAATAATATTCTCCTTTCTCCATGGCCATACTATTCTTTATGTTTCCAAGGAAGACAGACACTTTTTTATATCAACAGACCTTTTTTATATCAACATGACATTACTGATTCATAGAGGTCTGTGATCTCTGTAGGCAGATTTTTAATCAGTTATCCCCATGTTATCTTTATGTAGCTGCTTAGTTCTCATCATAAAGCACTATGCTTATCCCTAGTCAGGACTGTCTTTTATCTTCATACAATGTACATATAATTTCTATCTGTCAAGACCACTTGGAATTTCTATTAAGTCTCTTTATTTTTCTTGCAGTCCCCCTCATCTTGGTGACAACTTTGAATTTAATAAATACAATTCAGTTCATTAATGACAATAATGAATTCTAATGGCTAAAACCCCAAATCATTCCGTTACTCTCCGTACACTCAGTCTATATGCATCAATATTTCCCTCATTGCTGTTTTTGGAAGAGGTCTATTTCAGGATTTTTCTCTATTTTAAGAAAGGACATATTTTAATTTAACAGATGGAACAAACTTTTTCCCTAAAGCTTTTTTAGTTTCAAGTAGAAAATTTATTCAGAAATATTAATAAATTTTTGTCTCGCCTTTTTTCTGCTCCTATGATTCTCTTTGTTCTGTGTACAGCATTAATAATAAAATTCTTGAAATTTTTAGCACTACTTGTGCCATTACTTCTGTGTTCATGCAGTTGTCTTACACAACAGCAATGATTTTGCATAATCTGTATTTTGTAGTGTACTCTTGAATTGCGCAATGTCATATCTACTTTGTATGCAACTACCCTTTCTCTCACTTTGGAGCAGGTAAAAATACCAAATGGGAGTCATGAGAGATCTTTTCTAGTACTACTGAAATTTTCTGCAGTTGTAAATTTTTATAAGTTCTGTCTCAATAACTGCTAGAGCTTCATAAAGAGAAAGAATCAGGAAATGTATTCTTACATCATAGGATTATAATGTCTCTTACTAACACATAACATAGTTGTGATAGGACATTAACTTGTCGCTGACCTTGGAACTTACAGGCTAGTTGACAAAATGAACAAGCACAAAAGAAAGGAGCAGATTTCCCAAGAGATACATTACATACTCTACCATTTTCAATGCCCCTGAAGTATTAAAATATGAATGAATCTAGCTTCCTCATGGTTGCTTATCTACTGCAATGTGCTAAAACTGACATTAGCACTAAAGTTTCATCTCAAACTGATGCAGTTCTTTAAAAAAAAAAAGAATTAAAAATTGCCTGATAAATTGTAGTAGATTATATATTTGTAATCTTATAAGGAAACAAACATTTAGATAGCTATTATCTTAAAAGGTTTATTTTACTTTATAATATGGATAAACGTATAATTACTGTGTGAATTCAGCAGTAGGCAATCAAATGTATCTTCGGATTAATGGATAATTATACACTTAAGGTGGTTAAATACTTTAAATCTCTAATGCCCAGGTAATTGCACCCTTTAATATTATGACAACACTGTAATTTTCTTTGGTGATAGATGTGGAGCCACAGATTAGCTATTGAGAGAACTGTTTGACATGGCTAAAGGAATATTAGCACCTTCTGGTACAGTAGATGTGCTTCGTGTCATAAGACAGCAGCAGCTGCTTATCTTTACAAAGCAGCTGGTCTATTTGACATTGTTATTGTATCCATCCTCTCTATCAACCACATATGTGTAAATGAATACACACACACATACTCATACACATATATACACATATTCATACACATAATCATAAACACAAGTTTGTCTACTCCTTGCCAAATGATGTGAAAAATCATCCCCTAAAGACAGTTTGCAATATGTTGCTTTTAGTCCTGGATGAGCAGGTACCAAATACTCTGTTTAAGATTAAAAAGTGATACTTGTTTGGTTTTGTCTGTGCTGAGCAGTTTTTTTCACAGCTTTCTAACAGATTAAGATACTATCTTAGACATATGTGATATTCTTCCCAGTTTGACTTGAATATATAATCCTCTTATTTTGGCTTAGGCTTTCATTTGTCTTTGAAGAGCTTTTGTTTGCTTGGTTGGTTGTTTTTTTTCTGTCTTGCAGGCACATTTCACTATACTTGTGGCTTTTATGTTATTGTCAGTCCCCTCTCATTTTATTTGAGATAGTTAACTATTTTTTTTTTCTTTCCAAGTCACTGAAAATAAGAATAAGTTCCAATCCTTTTTCATTAGATATGTTGTGGGACATGCGACGGATAGATTTCATCTAGTTCATCTGTTTTCATTCTATTGGTCTGCTTTGCAGATAAATAGCAATTATAGTGATTTCAGAATAAGAATCTGAGAATCATTTGGCTGAACATCATTACATAGGTCTACTAGTTATCTGGATAAGTCAGACATACATTTTTTCAAATCCTCTGGCAGTTCAAGTCAGATTTCTTTGCCCAGTGACGTGTTAATTAAGAGCCATAGTTAACAAAATATATTGTATGGATACAAGTCACATATTGAAGGTTTGTGCTAGATCCATTTAACTAAGATTTATTTTTATAGGCATAGTATTGTTTATTATGCTCCTCAAAACTTTTGCTAGAAATATTTGTGCCTATTCATTTCTCTAATTATTCAGCAGAAATATGATGTTAAAGAGAATCTGATGAGTTTTGTTTTCCATGAAAAGCAAATTTTTCCATTTAGTCTTATTTTCTCCATTTGAGCTGAGAAATGTAAGTTTTAGACTTTTCTTAAATTTTATGACTGCCCTCATTTTTTATTCAGGTAGATAATTTTCACAGTGGTTTCTTCCCTTGACAATTTTTTCCTGCTTTCTTTACTCAGCTCACGCTATGCAAGAAATTCTTCAATGGCCAAAGCTTTCCACTAGTTTTAAAATTTCCCTTCCTGCCTCTCCCAGATCTATGACAGTGAAATTGCTGATAGTTCTTCTATCTGATGCGTACAGATAACTGAATTTCAGAATCTGTCAGATGCTCCGGAGCTTTTCTGGGTGAGCAAAAATATTTTGTGTCCAGCTATGTGGCTTTACAGTCTGTCTACAAGCCACTCCTCAGGCATTTGACAAGACTTCAATCTCATTTTAATTTCTTCCTCAGTTCTCTTCATAATTTCTCTGAGATGGTTTCAAATACTCTTTTAGATTTCTCTCCTCTGGTGAGATTTTATCAATCTTTGGACAGTTTTAGTTTTGTGAAATCTTGTTTCTTTTATAAATGAAGTAGAAGCCTCACAGTACCTTCATATGAACACTCTCCCTCCAACTAGCTGAAAACATGCACAAACTTACAGGCTACTCTTCTATAAACAGGGAAGAAATATGTGTCAGTGTCTTTAATTACTTTTTAATTTTAAATTATCTGCACAAATCACTCAGCAGAGCAGGTCACAAAAGAACATGTATCCAATGTCTCTTCAGGAATGTAAGCAGATGTAGACTTAAAGGACAATATTGCATGTTTTCTCTCACTGCAACATGAGAATTTATTGGTATTTCAGCATAAGACTTATTAATAACAATATTTCTGCTATTTCTTTACTTTACTTTGATGTATTTAGGGAATAGGTTTGTAGGTGAAATTATTCACCCATCAGAGAATGAATTCCCTTGGAGACTCCTGAATTTTATGTACTATCTCTTTTAGAGGAAGTTTAATAGTACGAGATTTTAAGAACTAAGAATGTAGTTTAAAAAAGAGATTTAAAAAAGACATTTACAGTAATATTAACTACACCATTAACTCATCTATTACTGTTGAAGTTAAAGACAACAAATCAGTAACTGTTACATAAATTTAACATGTGAAATAATACCAGTAATTAAAAGTGAATCTGTGCTTTAAAGCTGAAATATTAATGATGATATTCAAAACACAATGTAAATATCTTTTCTAAATCTCTTTTTAAAATTACATTCTTAGTTCTTATACACTATTAACTCATTTGAGGTATTTCTTAAAAATCATACCTGACAATTGAATATACTTATTAATTGCACTGGTGTATGTACACTAACAAATATGACATACAGGCTTAGCTTCAAAGTCACAGATAATTCATTCCAGCTTCAGTAGCAGCCTTCAGAAACCTTTAAATCACACTTAGCTATGATATAGATATATATTTATATATATCACACACATTAGTAAACTATATATATAGATATTCAGCTAAAATTTAATACTCCGCATAAGAGCTTTTGAATATTTAACATGCTTTTTAGGAAGATTAGCATAGCATCTTTTGTCTGTTTTTATTAATTGAAAAACTTCTTTAAAGAAAAAAATTATGACAAAAGCAGATAATCTATAAGATGGATAATGACAATTACAAGCTTCTCCAGATTCTACAGATAGCAAAAGTATGAACTAATGCATGAATTTATTATTCATTCTCAGAAATAAAGAACAGATGGTATGCTTTGCCTTTAACTATTTATGGTCTTACAGTTATCATTAGTTTGGAGGGTATTTGTTCTGAAGTGATCTTTCTGAAGGCATTAATTGGTAATTGTTAATAGCTGTCTATTTATCATGACACTGGTTTTGCATTTATGGTATCTTTATTCCTCTCTACTGCTGCCACTGTTGCGAAGTTATTACTAAAATGATTATTTATTCATGAATGAAGAACATGAGGAACTTACTGTTCTTGCATCACAGTTTTTACGGGCTACCAAATTCTGCTTGAACAAGACAATGTTCCCTGGCTCATTGTCTACTATGTCTGGCTTGATAGATGAAGGTAGAGCCATGGATATTGTCTACCTTGACTTCAGGAAGGCTTCTGACACTGTCATCAATCAGATCCTCATAGAAAAGCTGATGAAGTATGGGATAGATGAGCAGCCCATTTCAACAAGGTGGACTGAAAACTGGCAGAATGGATGGGCTGAGAGAGTGGTGATCGGTGGCATGAAGTCTATCTAGCTGGAGGCCAGCGGTGTACCCTAGGGATCAATACTGAATCCAGTCCTGTTCAACATCTTCATTAATGATCTGGATGATGGGGCAGAGTGCACCCTCAGGAAATTTGCTGATGACACAGAACTGGGAGGAGTGGTTGAGATGATAGAAAATCATGCTGCAATCCAGAGGGACCTCAACAAACTGGAGAAATGGCCTGACAGGAACCTCAGCAAGGGGAAGTGCAAAGTCCTACACCTGGGAAGGAACAACCCCAGGCACCAGTACATGCAGGGGACTGACTGGCTGGAAAGCAGCTTTTCAGAAATGGACCTGGGCACCCTAGTGGAAACCATGTTGAACGTGAGCCAGCAATGTATGCTTGTGGCAATAAAAGGCTAATAGTGTTCTGGTCTGCATTAAGAGGAATGTTGCCAGCAGGAATGATCTTTCTCCTCTACTCAGCACTGGTGAAACCACACCTGGAGCACTGTTTATAGGGTATATAAATGCTGAAGGGAGGGTGCAAAGAAGGCAGGGACAGGTTCTTTTCAGTGGTGCCCAGTGACAGGGCCAGAGGCAATAGGCACACACTGAAACACGAAAGGTTCCATCTGAACATCAGGAAGCACTTTTTTACCATGGAAGTGACCAAGTACTGGCTCAGGTTGCCCAGGGAAGTTGTGGAGTCTTCATCCTTGGAGATATTCAAAAGGTGTCTGGACATGGTCCTGGACAACCAGGAGTAGGTGACCCTGCTTGAACAGGGGATTTGGACCAGATGACCTCCAGAGGTCCCTTTCAACAACAACCACTCCGTGATTCTATAGTTCTGCTATACCTACCAGTTTTGGTACTATGTTCTAGCACTAGTCTTGCTCCTGTTTTAAAATATGACTCAAAATTAGCTTTCATCTAAGTAGATCAGTACCACAGCTATAGGTAAGGTATATAAAAATATGTCCTTTATGCTCCTTCCATTTTTCTACTAAGATGATAATGAGAAATGCTGTGAAAAAAATGCTTCAAAGTTCAGTTCGGTGATCCATGTGGCTGAATTTCCCCTCAGACTGTAAAACTTTTAAATTGAACTATGAGAAATCAAAATCTTTTGTTAAACCAGATCACTGTTTCTAATGAAGTTCCAGTCTGAGAAGAAGGAAGATGGAGAAATAGAACTAATTTCCAGGCTCCAAGTTTCTCCAAACAAATTGCATCCTTTAAATTAATCTTGAAATATGTTTGAGTTCACTGAATAGTGGAAGCCATTAAGACAGGAAAACATTTTGTCCCATAGAAATGGGTTGTTAGAATAAATTAGGACTGGCCTTTTCAGCTCATAGTTAGAAGACAGATATTATTCTATGAAAAAAGGGAAAGCTGGACCATCTCTTATGAATTAATCTGATTAAAAATTTGAATTTCAGCTCTGAAATGAATTCAAACTCTTCAATGCCTACTTTTGTCCTCAATCAATATTGAAATTTGTCATTGTCCACAGATTTCCAAAAATATAATCATCAAATATTGAAATTTCTATTTTCACAGAAGCATACAAAATCAAATACATATTTTTTTAATTTGTAGAAATAAAATTTTGTTCACCTTTACTTAACCTGTTTAACATTTTCTACCAATGGTAAGCTAAATTCAGAGATGTCAATCTTGTCCTCAGGAGATGAAGCTACCTGATGGAAATGCCACGATTTAACATTTAGATCAACCAAAGGGGAGACTGATGCATCGCAGAAAATGCATTTCAAATGCTGACTCATAGAAATGCCGGCTCATTGAAATGTTGGCTCATAGGAGAGACAGGAAACATGAGACAAAAACTGAGGTGCTGTGACATTCAGGGATTCACTGACAGGTTATCATTTGATCTACCCTAACTGATTCAAATTAACAATTAAAATGTCTTGAGCACAGCTGACCTGATTGAAAATTATAGAAAGTGAGACACTGAAGAGGGGCAGAAAAAAATATTAAAAGAAGGTAATAAAACATTCAGGAGTTATTTTAGAAGAGAATTGGGATTTTTTTGAGCAAGTCAAATCATAGGAAAATAAGATCATTTTTATCTTTTGATTTTCAATAGATTTTACTTTTTCTCAGTTCCAATGACTCTTCAACATGAACTTTCATACTGCTTCAGGTTAATTAACCACATCTTATTGCAAGTGAAGTCAACATTTCAGTGCAACATTATAGACTGATTACCCTGCTAAAGAAAACTGACATTCTCTGCATAATTGGAAGCAGCTCAGCTCTCACATATAAAGCAACTTCCAGTTTTCTTAATATTGCTTAAAGTAGTCAACAGTACCATTAGGAATAGGGAAAAAACCCCACCCCACCGGCCATTAAAAAATGAAGACTGATAGATCATTTGCAATAGTGTATAGGAAGTACAGGCTGATGTAGAATGGATCCAGATTCAATTTTTGTAGTGCATGTTGCATACCACAGGGTTTGCCCTGTTATCCATAACAACCATTTTTGGGGTTAGCTGTAGTCTATACCTAAAACATGTTCTTGTTAATGTCTTCTTCTCAGCCCTCAAGTTTCCCATGCCTTGTTCTTGTCCAGATACAGAAAGTGTTGTAGTTTGCCCGGTTGACCAGCCTGAGAACTGAAATGCACATTGAGGGGTGGGAAACACTGTCCAGATGAAATCCCAAATAGTAAAATTTGTACATATGGTCATCTGAAGTCCAGAGTGCTTTTATTCTACTGATCATTGATACGCTTTTAAACATTTATATTCTAACCTTCAAATAGATAGCCAGAACCTTAAGCTTATATGTAATGAATAATTCCATTGAAGTCTACTTTCATATGATTACTTGTATTGTATACAATTAAGCTGGTGAATAAATCTTTGCAGAAGCAAGGCTGAAGAAGGACTACTCAAGTAAACGTGGTTTGAATTTAGTAGCTACAATAACCCAGAGATTACTAAATGCGGGACCACATTCCTGCCCTTCTAAGGTATTTGCAAATTTAAATCCCACTTTTTTATTAAAATAATCTCAGAACAATATTTCTTTGGATTTGTTTTTCACATGGACCCTTTATAGAGGGTGAACTTTCATTAGAAAAGGAACTTGCTTTTTCTCTTTAAGAGTTAACTTTCTCTTTCTCACCCAGGCAAGTTGACAAGAATACAATAAGGGACAGCAAGAATACTGATGAAGTATAGAAAAAACACTGATTGTATTCAGAGAAAAAAGTGCAATGTGGAATTTGTATATATGAATTTTGTTATTTGGTGATTGGGGTAAATGTTTTCTTTGCTTTTACTAAAACTGCAGTATTAACCTAGTACTTAAATTACAACACATCATGCTTGATTGAGGTTAATTATCACTGGTGTTATAAATCTAGCATAACACATCTTGAATTCTAATCTTTTAGTTACAGAAGACAACTTTAATTAAGTTATAAATAATGCTTAACTCAGTGATATTTTCACAATATAGTCTTTCAGTTCATAGAATAAGATACAGGGAAAAAAATGCAATGACTGAACATAGTTTGCAATAATGCTTATTTATCCATAGTCAGATTTTTTCTTTTGTTTGCTCATTAATTTGTTACAACATAATGAACCATGTAACATAGTCTGTATAGATTTCCAATCAAGATAAGTGCTACCTACCCAAAACAGATAAAATATTTTCTCCCTTCAAATCTATCTTTTTTAAAAAAAAAATTTCTGTCTTGAAAACTTTAATCTTAATATAAGTCAGTTAGTGATCTAGATTCCTTTGACATCACTGCTTAAAACTTGTAATACTAGAGAGTGGACAGCTTCAAATATTGTAGAGAAAATAGCTTATAAAATCTGTAATGGCTTATGATTACAAGGGCATCCATATTTTGTTCAAGGAGAAATAAATACTGTAGACCACTGCTCCTTGTAGCATAAAGAAGCAATGTGCTATGTGGAAACTGTTAGTAAACACTTGATCTTTATGTTATTCTACCAGAAACAATCACATTACTCTCAAAGGTACCTTTTCACTAAACTTTCTGAAGAAGAGGAACAGAACATCTGAAGATTCATGCAAGCCAGGATGGTGAAACTGGACCTCTCTCCAGACTTTGTGTTGCTGTTCCAACCAGAGTCCAAACAGCAAATTTGAAAAAGACTTCAAAGTGTGTTCCCAAAACATGTTGTTTCCTATGAGCCCTTGAGTAAACAAACTTCTCTAGCTACATCCTCGCTATGAAGGAAAAACCAGGAAGGCTTAAGCATGCTAATGCTCATGACCGACACACACTGCTGATTTTAACCTGACTTTGTACAAACCATCTGTACTGGGTCTGGCTGAGCCAGAATTGGTTTTCCCCTATAGCAGCCCTCATGGTGCTGTGTTTTATGTTGGGAGCTGGCAGGGTGTTGGTAGCACACTGGTGTTGTGGCTACTGCTGAGTAGTGCTTACACAGCACCAAGGCTCTTTCCGACATTTCCCCCCCCCACAGTGGGACGGGGTGGGCAAGATCTTGGGAGGGGACACAACCAGGACAGCTGACCCGGACTGACCAAAGGGATATTCCAGACCATATGACATCTGCTCAAGTATAAAGCTGGGACAAAGGAAGAAGGGGCGGGGGTCACCCTTGGTCCTCCAAGGCAACCACTACGCGTATTGGAGCCCTGCTTCCTGAGAAGGCCCGACATCGCCTGTTAACGGGAAGTAGAGAATAAATCTGTTTTCTTTTTTCGCTTCCGCGCGCGGACCTTTGCTTCGCTTTGCTTATATTAAAACTACTTTTATTTTACCCACAAGGGTTGGGGTTTTTTCCCATCTTATTTTCTTTCCCCTCTTTGCCCTGTTGAGAAAAAAGGGGGAAGGGGGGGAAGTGATAGAGTGACTTGGTGAGTACCTGGCATTTAGCCAAGGTCAAACCACCACAACATCCATACTCTGTGTACAAATTTCTGGAGTCTGTGGTGATGATGATGATGCCTATGTGGGCAGTATGTAGACAGCCTTGGCTCAAGCTTAGCTTTCAGCTTAAATATATACTTATTGACTCCAAGGAAAGAATTTTCTCTTCAGAAACTGAAGCATCTGAAGATGACCATGTCTAAGAATTCCAGCTGTGCCTCTCCTTGCTGGTTTATTCTGTGCTAATATTGCTAATTGTTACCTATTTCATAATCTATAGTTAAAGTATCAACCTGCTGATTCCCAACAAGTCTGTGAGCAGGAGTTTACTGGTGCATGGTCACAACTTTTTGTGTCAAGTTCTCTCACATCTTAAAAAAATCTTTGGCGATAACTTTTCTAATGTTGGGAACAGAACAATCACAGAGGTCAAGTTTTTAATCTTAGGGTTTATAAACAAAGTAAACCAAGTCTAATACTGTCATTATGAAAAGTAAAATATTGAATTAGTTTTATCTTTCTTTTCCCATTTAATTATTATTTTTAGTTTCTAAGTTCTTTAATCTTTGAAATATGAATTTAATATTTTAATGTACCTTTGTCATAATACATTTTTTCGTTTTTATATGAAAAATAATTATATAATGCGCAAGCAATGAATTTGTCACAGTGTAAAGCAACATAAATCATGTCAACATTGATATGATTGTTATTTTTGGAGGAAAATGGAAAAAGTTTGTTATAAACAAAATTTTAAAAGTGTAATTAATCTCATGTTTAAGTAAAAGAAAGTTAATTTTTTTTTTTTTCTAGATAGAAGATGAAAATATTCTGGTCTAATTAGAATGAATATACACTGTAGACTGGGAAATAACATCCCAGAATTATACTCTTTACTTTGACATGTGATATTAGATCCAAACATAAATAATGTAGGAACAAAAAATTAAAGTTTTTGTGTGTTTGTTTTGATTTGGTTTGGTTTTACTTTCAAATAGTCAGTGAGCCTGCAGATTTTTTTTTTTGAGAATGAACTCAAGGAATTTCAAAACTGCATAAATTTCCTGTTATTGACACTGAAAACTGAGAGGATATTGTGCTCTCACTTTATAACATTCAAAGGCTGCAATTCACAGCACAGAATGTTTTAATTTATTAAAGTTACCTAATGCCTAACTTCTTTTCTGCTAACTTGCTCTGATTGGATTAGTCCTTCCTCTTGAGCTTCCTGTTTGCCACCTTACTGAACAGTCTTGTCATTAGAGAAGCTATATAGAGAAGATGTTGAGAGTCATGGAAGACATAAATATTATTTCAGTTGAAAGTCAGGTTTTCTTATAGGAAAAAATATATTTCCTAATGACGGAACACAGATCAAACCTTATGTTGACGAGAAGATGGCTGGCTTTTTTACAACCCTGGCAACCAAGCCTTGTAATAAGCTCAGTTGGCCTCTGGATGGCATGATGCCGTCACACAAAAAAGGAAGAAAATCTTTTCCCAATCAGTTAAAAAATAATTTAAAGAAAAAGTGCTGAGAATGAATTCTAAGTTGGGTTGTCATGTTACATTTTACATGATACACGAGAATATTACAGTCATATTCATATTTGTTGCATTATTTATTTATTAGAAATATTAAATATTTGTTATTTTCATAGAACAGAGGGAGTCAGCAGTCACTAGTGCTCACGGGCTCAGATTCAATCCACTTTAAATATTACTTTTCTTCTGTGTACTGTGGGCCAGCATTATACTATATTGGACGTTCAAGCTAGTCATATATAACGCTGCAGTTTAACCAAGCCCAAGTGAACTAATGTAAGAGTGCTAATACTTAGCTGTATAGATAGAGCTCATTGACAAAATGACTGGGAAATATTTTTCTTTAAGAAAAGTTTCCTCTTCTCTATGGAAGTTATCAAAATATTAAACCCTTAGATATTTTTTCTTTTTTATGTTTAATACTTAAAGTATATATTTCATCCTAATTCCGATTTCAGGTGAATTAATGTCATATGTTGCTCCAAATAAATCCAGTTTGTGCCTCTCTATGGTAATGTACACTTGCAAATGCAACATCAAGTGACTTAGCTAAATTTTTGAATCATATTAAGACTATAGTATGTTGCTATTAGTAATTAAATGCAGTTGTTTTGAAAGGCAGAAGACCTCACTCACATCTGGAAATAGATAAATATTTTTCTGCTTTTGCATTTGAGATGTCCAACTATTTTGGCTTCTAAAGATGCATAAGCTTGAGGTAGAGAAAAACTGTGAGCTATTATGAAAATGAGTCAGATGCTTTAATTTTATGCAAAAGCATATAACTTGGATGTCAGAAACTGACAGGATTTTAGTAGCTCTACAATTTGTAGGCTCTAATATAAATCTGGATAACTATTGCTCTGCCACTTAGCTCTGCCTTGTAAATCTTATCGTAAATCTTATTTGTGATCAAGAAATTTGGAGAAAGGTGGTGTAACTACAGAGCAGACACCATCTCTCAAGTTCCTATGGGCTATACTAGCATGCAACACTAGAAATGTGCAACTTTTATTCTATGTGTTATATAGGTAGTTAATAATTTGGTAGTCATTAAAATTTCTGTAGCAGACAGAGCAGTAGTGAAAGGTACAGTCACCAGGCAAATACCTATAATTTCTGTTCCTTGTGTAGGACTGCTGAAACATGGAATAGGAAAAAATTAGAAAGGTGGACAAAATTGACACAGTGAGATTTCTCTTCTTGTCAGGCAAGTAGTTAGTGGATTCAGGTATCTGCCTGTATTTAAATCACTCTTCCCTTTTGCGCTATTCACCTCTTTCCTTGTTTTCTGTATAACCTGCTCCCCTTCCTTTATCTGCTGTGAATGCAAGGGAGCTACAGTATTGCAGACTGTAAGAAGCATTTCTTTTCTATCAAAATTATAATTCTTCAAATAATCAGTCAGAAATCCTCCCACAGGAAGTGTACCACTTTCACTGTTGTGTGCTCTTGCTATCCAATGGCTTTTACATGTATCTCCAAGAGCAAGGTGAGTTGATTTTCAGCAGCATACCTATTTCAGCCACTTAACTGTGTCATTGTCAGCCAGCAATCACATCATATTGCTAATTCTCCTCCTACAATTTCTAGTGTACCAATTTATGTGCCAAATGATAATTTAATAGTTTTGGTTGATGGTATGTCAGCTTCATAAACTGTACTTAAGTATATGTATTACTCTTATACAACTCGTTGGTCGTGTATGTTTTCTTACAGATCAAGGTGAAGACAAGTAAACCTAAATGAAGAGTTCCTTCTTCCAGTGAAAGTTATGAAAATATAACATTAGTTTACAATGCTACAATATAATCAGTCTCTTCATGCAGAGCACATCTTAATATATTGAGTAGATAATGCATAAATATAGGTATTGAACAGTTAGATACTGAAAAATCAATTTAATTTTTTTTTTCTTCAAAGAGTATATCTTCTTTTGTAAATTAAATGTTAAAGAAATCAGAACAATTACAGTGATGCTGCATTTTTATATATGATATCTATAGTTTGTGCATACCTTATAATAATTTTACTGATGTTTCTCTATTCATACTTTTTGTGTTGCTCTTTAGAAATGTCTACCAGACTTTCATTTATAAGAATCATTCTTTTGGCATAATTTACAAACAAGTTGAAATCATAATGAGTGGTAATCTGGAAACAAACCAGACTGTCGGGTTGTACTTCTGCTCAGCAAAGTTACTTACTGCACTTTTTGCCATAGTCCTTCTGTAGTCAATCCTGTAGCATTGACCATAGTCAATTAATCAGTTCCATGATGTGACTTGGGCAGGGTAAAATGCAAAGTGTGGGCTTTGCATTCACAATGTTCAGTGCTGGTGGCCTCTAGAATTGATTTATTATGCCTTTAATGATTGCCCAAACAATTTGCCTCGGATCTCTTTTGCAGTTGCCCTGTATTCTAATTATTGTCCTTATTTTGCACATTTTGTACATGCTGATATTTTAAAATAAACGTCTAAGGCAGCAGATCATTTCTATTTCAATAGAAGTTCAATAACCTGCTGGCAGACCTTTGCCTCTATTCCATTATAAGAGAGTTTATTTTCTTCAGTGTCTGTGCAAAGTCACACACTGGCCCTACCAGTGTGTGGTATCTAAGTTGCTGTCATCTTTTCAGAGTTTTCTTTTTCTATCTCAGAAGCCAAACTTGGTACCAGTACCTTCTAATAGCAATGACAACACATATTCAAAATTCCAGTGAGTATTAACATTAATTTAAATGGGCTTTGAGTAATTGTATAGTAAAAAATATAATCAGTAGAAGGTCTCTTTATATGATAAAGGTGATTTGGATCATATTTGTATTATAATACTTATATTTCTATAAAAATCATCCCAGAAAGTGAAAAAAGAATGTCATTTATCAAAACATCAATAAAAATTTCTACCACAACCAGGCTGCAAGGCTGGGAAGTTAATTACAAAGCATGGGAAACTCTGATAAATTATAAGAAACAGAGATTTCTAACTTGCTTGGACAGGTCAAAGTTTCCCATTAAAAGGAAGAAGAACAACAAAGAAATAGGCTTTGACGTTGTGCAAAAGCATTTGCTGATGGAGACAATTTTTCACTTAAATTAATTGCAGTGAGATCAATGTTTGATGTGTGGCACGTGCCAATAACCTTTGTCTGTGTTATCACTGATAAGGCATTCAGTATTCACTTATTCTAAATACTCATCAGATGTGCTATTGAGGCCATTATCCTGAAACATATTTAGCAGCATTTGAGATCTTTTTTTCTCTCCCAAATACAGCCTGTCTCACCACTTTTTTGCAGCTGCAGAAGAATTGCCTGAATGAGTTTCTCATCACAATAACTATGTGGATCAAAAACGACCAGATGGTTCTTTCAGGCTCCTTAGGCAAATAAGACATGCCATAAGGGGGATATCCAGTCTATAAAGTCCATTTTACAGATAGACATGAGACAGCTCTGCTCTCATTCTGAACTGGCTAGGAGCCATTTACTTTGGTTGACGTAACACCGGAAAGGTTTGGAAACTCCAGTGCTGTTCAGCCATAGCTACATGGCTTTCAGCCAGCTTGTGTGTGAAACTGGCACTAAAGAATTTGCATGAATATGTCCACTCTTGAAATAAATTATTCCAAAGCACCATCCAAATCCTTCAAATCTAAGGAGCTTCACTGAGTGGGCTTGCTGGAACTAGAGAGGAAGCTGACTGACAACTTTAGGAAAATACAGTGACAGTTTGTATTATGTCCTTGGAGAGGCTCAGAATTCTGCTGGATGAAGTCCTGAACAACCTGATCTAACTTTCTAGTTAGATCCAACATCCAAATTGGTCCTGCTCTGGGCCATAGGACCTCCAGAGGTCTCTTTCAACCTAAATCATTCTACAAATTCATGACTAAATAATTGTAATTTAACAAGCTCAACCATTCTGTGATTCTGTGAAGCTTTCCCTAAGTGTCTTTGGAGCAACTATAAATGAGAGAAGCTCTGATAATAAAATTTCATCTCTGAAGTATGCTACAGAAATTAGGCTTCAGTTAGCTATAGAAATCTGTCAAGGATCTTCATTCAGGCGTCTTCTGTTTATTTTACCAAATGAGGAGAAGGGAGTGGAATTACAGGAAAGTTTCTTACTCAAAGTAAGATGTAACTATGTAATGTAATCTTAGGCAGTTCTGAATGTAATTTAAACTTTTTGTAATAATATGAAATCTTCATTAAATAGATTTTTTGTAGAGTCATTCTTCCAATCTTTCTTGCTGCAGTCTGACCTTGTTCCTCTCACCAATGTTCTGCAATTGATCTTAAAAATTCCACTTAAAATGTGGTCTAAGTCACTGTTTCTAATTTCAGAATTGCAAAGCATAACCTAGGCTTAGACATGTCTTTCCATTATCTACAAATAAAAGGTAATAAAGACCTTAGGCAGAACAAGGAGATGTGTTTACCAAATGGTACTCTTAAAAGTGCCATTAAGAAAGAGCTTTGAAAAGAGTCAGGTGCAAGCTTCACCTGGTTGATGTCATCCCAACTGAGAGAATAAAACTTGTCAGCATTCAAGACTGGGCAGTCTCTGTATTGTGGTTTCTTTATCTTCTGTCCTTTGTATGTGTGGCCATTTCCCACACTTATTTAGAGTAAAACCTTTTCCCAAGGTAAATTCCTCATCACTGGACTATGTACTATGAATGTAGTGGTGACCCGTGATACCTCTTCCTTCATGTTGTGGGCAATAGAATAGAAGATCCAGGGAACCACTGAAGTGGAGATAGCAACAGTCCATGTCTTACGGTAAGCCCAGACTGCTGTTTGGTTGGTGTTTATTGACAACCCTTCAAGGATACATACGGTTACCTGAAATGCAGCACCACATATTTCTCTTGAGCTGATCTAGTTCCATGCAGTCACTTTGTCTCCTGTTTTCTACACATGGACACAGTTCATATCTGGACTCAGACCTTTAACCTCCTTCACCATAGGTGGCTTCTAAAACTTCAACTGACTTGTGTAATATGTATGGAAAACCAGCAGGTAGGCAGGTGGAAGTGTTGTTTTGTCGCAAACTCATGCATTGCCAAAACAAGAGAAACTAACTAGCAGCAAAACAGACAGTCTAACAAAATATGTTGTGACATAGAAATTTTTAGAATTAGTCAAAGTTTATGACTCAGAGTGGCACTTATCTCTTAAATTCTGCCAGCAAAGCCTTGCTTTTGTCCTTAGGAACAAAAAAAATATTTCTACATTAGGTGAGAGTATGACAAGGCTTTCCAAGGTGGAGAGACAGCAGTACCGCCTCAGAGCCTTGGGCCTAGTCCCTCTCTCTTTTAAAGTCAGGGAGTGCATCTTTTCCAGAGCTTTGCAATTATATTTACACTTAAACACACATCAAAACCTGTGTAACAGAGATAAGATTATAACACAGTTAAGCTAGGAGTTTAAACAATTAGGTTCTTTAAGTAGCTTTCTTGTTTTAAACCAATGCAAATTAGTTTTGCAGCAGGCTAGTCTATCCTAAAGGACTCACACATTTTCAAAACCTTGTTTAAAAGTGCTAGTGTTTCAAAATGCATGAAGTCTTTTAAGCCTCTATAGAAAGCCAAGTTTCTTAAGTCACCTAAATTTCTTAACTAGAGTCCTGGATTCCCTGGTGAAAGCAAAAAGACCTGTGTCCAGTGTATCTACTCCTTTTATTTTTTGAACAAGGACATAAAGGAAAGCTGAATACTTAATGCAATGGTTTATTTCCAAATGAAAGAAAAAAAGGTGTATCCTGAGAACTCCACTTAGTTTGTGAAGAAAATATCCTCTACAGTCGGAATTACCATTCAATAACACAGAGGTAGTAATTGACAGCAGCTTTGACTTCAAAATTTCAGTGACCGCTGAAAGAATGTATCTTGTATGTTAGAACAGCTGGGATGTGATTTATCTACAAAGTGGATGCACCCAAATTCATGTTAAAGTCTCACTGAGCTCAGTCTGACATGGCAGGCACCAGCACCCCTGGAAACATACATTGTGGTGCTTTGACCAGCTGAGCAACAGCAAAATGTAAGCAAACCATAGAGACGTGCATTTAGACAGTGTATAAATAGAAGAACACAGTTAAAGTGCGGTTACAAAAAAGAATAGTAACTATTTCATGACAGTCAGAGTAGTTCACATATAAACAAAACATGCCATGAAAATGTATGCTTTTCTCCTAAACTTGACAATCTGGAATCTGCAGGCCAAATCAGCCACTGATGTAAACTGAGATAAAGACATTGGTCTGGAATGCTTTGCCAGGCAACTTTTAGTTATGCTAAATAATATTCTTGGAGACCAAAGAAGTCTGTCTCCTCTTAAAAGTGACCACTGTAAAACTGGCACCATCAGTTAAGGTATTCCACTTAACTCTGACTTTTTAACTGTTTTTTTTTAATTACTAGAAAATATCTGTCCTTTTTCCAGATGAGATATTTTGCAGGTACGTGTGAGTTCACTGATGTTACAGATATGTTTGTAATCATGCTTAAAGTAAAAAAACTCTGTCAAAACTGCATTGGCATGGCCCAGAACCTGGGCTACTCAGTCGAACAGAGCTTGAGCCTGGCTAAAACAGTCAGACAATTTGGGTGGAATTTTTGGTTAGAGAAAAACCAAAATTAATTCATGTCTGCCTGTCCCCCCCAAAATGAAACTCTTAATTTATTGTCACATCTTTCTTTTCTCTTGTCTTTCCACTGATTTGCCTAAACAACAAGATAAGTGAAGTTCATAAAAAATAATCTATCAAAACTAATATTTAACAAATGTACATTTAACTTGTTTTCTTATGGAAATGCACAGATGATCACATGTGTCTATCTCCCCTAATAATACTGAACTTATTAACAAAAGTCAAACAAACTTGATAGAGTGTAATCTGAAGAATGCTGCAAAAGGCATCAGAGAAACACCAACCACCTTTCAAATCCTTCAAACGTAAAACATAACAGAAGAAACAAAATATCTTTTTTTTCTTACCTGAAGTACATAAAGTTAGAACAAACTTTAGGAACCAGAACAAGTGTGCTCTTTGGGGTATATTTGTGTGTTTGGGAGCTATACACACACATAAGAGAGAAATGAGAATGAGTGAGTGAGTGAGTGAGTGAGAGTACTAAATTGAGAAGATCATCATTAATTTAGGACTAATGGCTGACCGGTACTATGACTAGTTTATACAATCCTGTACACATTTGAAATTCTTCTATTTATTCATATCTGAATGGAGACATATTTTAATTTTATCTACATCAGTGATTAGGAATTTGTGAAAACATCTTAGAATTCTGAAGGATCGAAATTACTGCCTCACATGGAAGTTCCTCTTTGCCTCTGTCCTAACATAGCAAATCAGTCAAAGCATCTTAAGTGGACACCTAGTGTGATGGTTAATAGCACAGGAAGGTAGGGACGACTTAATATTTAAAGATCCCTTGCCTGTCCTGCAGTTTTCACTGTTATCATATTCTTCTAAAACATTACACTTGCAGCATGCTTCGAAACTTTCCTAACCAACTAGCCAAAAAAAAAAAAAAAAAAAAAGATAAAAATCCTAGTGCTCCCACACCTGCCTCCACATTATCACTGTTCTTCCATAGGTCTCTGTAATAGTCAAGGGGTCAAGGGGAACTTTTCCTAGGAAGGTAAATTAGTTGAAGGAAAAAAAAAAAGTGGTTTTGGTTTGTATGTTGGAGGTTTGGGGATGGTCGTGTTTGCCTTCTTACTTGTTTAAAAATAGACCTTGAAGTATGTTTAGCCTTTAATAGAAAATATTGGTAGTGAACTGATGGAGTTTTACCTGAAGAAAATTTTGTACACAAGATCATCTTCCTTTTTACTCAAGATGGACTGTTTCAAAGGAATTCTGTGAGTTACCCACATGTTCCTTTCACAAATATGTTGGAATTCCATCATATGTGTACTGTACAATCATAGAAAAGTATCACATCATTACTTGACCTCACCTCAGTATTTTTGTAATTCTTCATCTGTACTTCTCAGATATTATGAAAGATTACGATTACATGAAAAGAAGCTGGGTAATTTAGACTGGACTTTGGAATGTCTAATTCACAGATAACATTTGGTTCACAGTTAAGTGAATTGGTAAATTACAAACAGAAATGTTAATGTAAAATTCAGGTTGCTTGTATATTAATCATTGAGTCTTTTGAGAATGCTTCAGATGTTTTTCAGGATGTTCCAGAAGTTTCAAGCTGGTCTCATATAAAAAAACTATGGGCATATATGTTTCTTATCACTGTATATTCTTGGTGATATAGGTTGTTAACTCATACCCTGGTTACCCAGAAAAGCTATACAACACTCTCCTGTTCTAAAATAGCTCATACCGTATTACGCAAACAGAAATTTGTGCCAGTTCTGTTATAAAAAGCATCCTTTTTTCTCTCAGTACTTTACAAATTCTCCTACATTTCCTCTCTCTGGGAGCAACTTTCATTCTGTTAGCTGTTTTGAACTGTGTCTAGGAACAAAGAACACTGCATAAAGGTAAATATTACGAGAGTTTACTCCGGTTAACTGAGACCCACTGGAATAATATTGCTGCTCTACTTAGTCATTGCTGGGAATTGATTGTCCTTAAGGATCATGAAGGGCAAACTCTGGTCCTTACTCCTTTAAACATTGGCTTTTGAGTTTGTGAGGAACAATTTGTCGGAACATCTTTCTCAGAGAATGTCAATATATCAAAATCAAATTCTGTGATAAGAGAACATTGCTGTCAATAAATTCATCCAGCTGAATGTTAAAAAAAAAAAAAAAAGAAAAAGCTGAAAAGTTTAATTTTGATATCTTCAGGCTGATTCAACTTGAGTTTTTAAGTTGAAAAAATGGAGTTATCACCTGAAACTTAGTTCCCCAAATTCATTAATTTAAAATAGTTTTTAAAGTATTCATATATAAAAATCTACATCTCTATTATTTCTATTGTTTCAACAAATTCCTCACATAATTTATTGATGTGTGGATAATTTTAAAATTTTAAGACAATAAAATTTATCTGCTTAATCTTTTCAAGTGTTAGCTTTAATTCCTTAGATTAAAGCAAATGTCTTAAGCAACTTCCCAGCTTCTTTAATCTATATAAAGAATAGTTTTATACTAAAAATGCATTAATCCACTACTTAAAAATGTCACCGGGATGAATTTTTCCCATTAAAATGCTTCAGGCATGCCTGAAAAGAAATAATTGGCAACATTAACTGCTTTCATCAAAGACAAAAATAATCTTTAATTCAAGGAAGTGAAGGCATGATCAATTTCTTCAAAAATTTGAAAGGATCATAGACATTAAAAATAAGGAAATTGTCTTTGATATTCTTGTTTAATTTTCTGTTTAAACCAAAAAGCTGTGAAATACAATATTTCTCCTATTTTTGACTGGCTTCTTTTCATGCACTGTAATGCGATCAATGCGCAAATGTGAATCAACTTTCTGCTTCAGCTTCTACTCAAGTAGAATACAAATGATTATTTAGGGCTTTGTTCTTATAGAGCGCTCAGTTTCCTCTTAAATCCCAGTGGTCACTGATAACATTTATGTACTGTATATAAAGTATACAAACATTAAACCTATAGCTCAGCTGGAATGATGGTGAAAAACATGCAAGTTCTCTTTTTTTCTGTATATAACAATGATGGATGATTTACAGAAATAGGATAAATATGCCTGTGTCGACTTCTGGTTTTAGGTCTGAGACTGAGACACCTCTGGAATTTTACTAACTGTTCAGGTGCACATATAATCAATAATTCCCCTAGTCCTCACTGAGCATAAAATTCTGTTATCTCTTTAATGCAGTAACATGAACTCTATTTTCTTTATTTTTTTTTTCAAACCACTTTATGTCAAAATATGTAATTTATAATGTCAGTAAAGTCTTTCTTCTTATTTCTTGACATTATTTCTTGGGACAGTGGCCTCTTGCTTCTATCTCAGTGCCTCCCTTTATTGTTAGGTGTTATGACTAATACCAGTGTACCTCAGTACATCACAGTATTTTGACATGAGCTGTATAACTGCTGCTGGAATCCTGAGAGATTGTTTTTTGATGCTTTGATTTGTTTTGATTTTTTTTAAATGATGATGTAGTATTTTTTTTTCTGCAGTGATTTCCACTGTCATCATTACTGCAACTGATGAGCTGACTTCAGAACTAATGAAATAGCTCATATAGCCAGTAAGCAATTAACTCCGTGATTGCCTAATCTGTATGGAGGGCAAGAATGTTCTAATACTCTACAGCACAAACTGCTTTCTAACAAGGTACTAATCTTTTCCTAAAAATGGTCTGTTCTACATACTCACTGGTCCTTATTTCTTGTTTGCAATAGATATAAATAACAAAAGCATTAGCTTCATTGTATCCATGATTGCTTAAAAGCAATTCACTTTGTAGGGTTACCATGAATGTAAAAAGACAGTAATAAAAATTTATAAACATGGCATGAATTTGGCCCTAAACCGTGGAGGTCAAATGCTTCTTTGTAGTGTTCTAATTCGACTTAAATAATCCCTTCCAAAAATGGCAAGCGAACAGATGAAAATGAGCTGGCACAGTCTGGAAAAATAGACTTCTGAACTCCGGGGACCAGGCCATTTCTGATCATTGGATCACACTAATGTGATCCCATAGCACTAATGTAATCCCATAGCAGCCTAACAAGAGAAGGCATGAGTGAGAGAGAACATAGATGATGGCACATGGACTGAGCAGCAGGGTGGTAACTGTTTCCATGCAGTACGTCTTCTCTGTTCTGTTTTAAGCTGACATACAGAGTTGACAGAGATGTTACTTAGGCTAGTCCTTTTCACTTTTTTGCTCTTAAGAAGTATTTTATAGATGCTTTTCTTTTTTTTTTTTTTTTTTTTAACCTCATTTTTGTAAGTAATTTGTGACAACAACAACATTAAAAGAAAAGAAATAAGGAAAACATCTGGGCCTGAATTCATGGGTCTTAAGTTCACGAGTAAGGCAGATTTTATTTGCCTTTGAAGGTCAATTAACCTCATCTA
Organism: Strix aluco; assembly: GCF_031877795.1. NCBI lineage: Eukaryota > Metazoa > Chordata > Aves > Strigiformes > Strigidae > Strix > Strix aluco. The sequence continues at coordinate 61,658,638 of NC_133931.1, read as the reverse complement.
GAGTTGCTGAGGATCCAACTACTATTACAATATTCAGCCCACCATCCAGTCAGCTTGAACATAAAGCTCCAGAATTGCCAACAAGGCTTCACGAGCACCTTCTAAGGCAAGATAAGCTTCCTGCTCAACCTTACCAAGACCGAGCAGAAAAGGGCAGAAGGATTATGAGCTAAAGTGGGGATGAAATTAGACAGTATAGGTCCAGGAGTGCACAGACGAACAGTTAAGAACACGGGTAAGGTAGAGGACAACTGGGGTGCCTAGATAAAGACTAGAGGGGTATCCCAAACTAGTTATAGAGTTTGTTGTGGTGAGGAAGCAGGGAAAGACAACACTGAAGGAAGTGAGGGGAAGGACAGAAGGGAAGGGGGGAAATAGATTTGTTGAAGATAATTCACCCAAAGTGTACAGTTTTGCAGCTGTTGTGGGTATAACCTTGTAGTAGATTGAAACATACTTTTGCTAGAGAAACTCAAAGAAAAGTTTAGAGCTCGTCTCAGCCTCCCTTCAGCTCAAAAATAGCAGGTAATAGCAGATAAAGAGCTTGAGTAAGACTACTTGGGCAGTTCTTAGCAACCACGTTGTTAGAAAGTCTGCTTTTTGAAGAAGTCTTAAAATGCCAGCCAGGTGAGAATAAGCACATTGCAAGGTTATAAAATAAGTAAATGTATTTGTCACAAAAAACCCGACAACCTTCTGTTTGCTTCAACATTGTCTGTTGTACTCTGGGCAGTAGAAGGTGTGAGCAAGAGTATGTGTGTGTGCACACATGTGATAAGTATGTTGACAGAATAAAAAAAATAAATCTATGTTTAAATATTAATTATCATAAGGGGCCAAAAGAGTCACAAGGCATGAATGGTAAGATTTTTTTGTATGTGCTCATCCACTCATACTACTCTTTCTTAGGCCAAATTTAATTGGGAAAAAAGTGTAGGCAGCGAGGGTAGAAAGAATCAAAAGAATATCATGGTTGGTCTTCAGATTGTCTTGTCATAGACATGATTAAATTGTAATAAAGAAGGGATCATAATGGTAAATAGTATGCTTTAGCAAATTAAGGACTGACACATTTGTTATTGATGTGATTTGTAGTCTTCAGTGAAAAAAAGTACATTATTGTGCCTTGTTTCAAATAAAAAATGAAACATTTACATATATGCATCACAGAACAGTTTAAAAGTAGAATTAACTTCTGCGTGACACTGAATGTAATGTGTTTATTATCTTTAAGAAAGATGTTTTATGTTAAATGTTTATCTAAGTCAGTTTAACTTTCCCTTTATTCAGATGTTATTGTTGAAAGGTTGAAGCATCTCAGTATCTGTACAGAAGGAATTCAGTATTTGGACTCATTTGTTAAGCTGAAATAACATCTAGCGCTCTGTCATTTAGGGGGATAGACTCAACAGGATGACATAACCTCCAGACTTTTTTCCTGATGCATGAGTTTTTTGTTTGATGCTGCCAAATAAAAAGAATGAGTAAAGTGGCTTATTAGAAGTGTCGTCACTACCTAGCACTGAAATAGAGTGAATTTAATTCAGTGCAAATGCAGTTGGTTTTATTGCACTTTGCAGCATTGAAGAAATGGAGAGAGGAATAAAAGATTTCTATTAAGAGCAAACAGAAAACCTGTGGTTCTATTAAGAGATTAATCTCCTTGAAACTCAGCACAATTGCTTCTGAAACTCTGCAACATAGTGCTTTACATATACTGCCATCTGGCTTAGTACAGTAAGCACAGGAAACACTGAAGTAGTGTGTTACCATACAGAGGTAAGGATTTCTGCTTCCTCATGTAACATTTATTTTCTGTCCTTGAGTTAGTGGATCAATAGAAGAAGTTCAGTTTTAGAATGTGGAAGCTTTAATGGGTTATCAAAATCTCACACTTAGGACCTGATTCAAAGACCATTAAAATCAATACAAGGGCAGACTCTCATTGACTTTGATAGGCTTCACATCATGCCCTCCAGCTCATCTTTGCACTTACAGTCAGCTTCAAAATGCTCCTCAAGGAAGAGAATAACTTTCTTATTATTATTTCAGACACTTAACGAAACTGAAGCTATATATTTTTCCAGAAGCTTCTTTGCAAAGAAACTTTCAGGTTTTAACTCCTATAGACATATACGCTTTGATAATAATAATAGATTCACAAATTATAACATTTTGAGGTTCACACAAGTAATTGGGTCCTCATTAGAGGCTGACATAGACTTGAATATGTCTTTGGTACTACTTACTAGTAAACAATATTGAAATATATTCTATCACTATTGTATGTTGATGGACAATCATCTGTTAATATGATTACTATTAGAAATAAGGTGATATTTTGTAGGTATTCATGTTGCCAGTGTAAGAACTCTGTAGACAGTATTTTTCATAAGCAGAAGACAGGGGCATGAGGGTAGAGTTCCTATAAAGTTCAACCTTGGCCATCTGAGAATTTTATGGGAGAATAGGTGACTTAAAGCTCCATGCTGTTTTAGTCTGTGACGATTCCTCTTAGCTCAGAAAAAGTTAGTTTTATGGGGTTGTTTTTGGAGTTAACCTGTATTATCTTTCTGAGAAACTGTAGCATGAAAAGCTTTTGACAGTGTATGATTAATGTCATGGTCTGAAGAAACGAATCAAAACATAATTTTGCCACTGCTTGTTGTGCCACATTTTAAACGAACAATACCATGTGTAATAAACTATTATTGTCTTGCTGGATGAAGGCTGTAGAAGGCCACTGTGTCATCACTATTAAATTTATCAACCAGGGTTCTGCAGGTGGACATTAAGTCTGTTGTAATGTCAGCATGAAACATCCATGATCTAATTGGCTTGCCTGCAGAGACTCCATGTAGCCTCAACTTGGAAAGAAAGGTCAGAATTCAAAGAACAGATGGCAACTGGCTAAAGTAATTAAGTGCTGAATATCCAATCCTTCTTTACACACATTGCACAGAATATTTAATCGGAAGTTTGACCAGCGAAATCAGGAACGCAGCTTTTTTTTTCCCCTTTTCGGACTCTAGGAATTAATTTTCTACTAGAAATAAGATATTTATAGCATTAAATAAAACACTGAATATGTTAAAAAAGTCTCCCAAATAGGATGAGAACCTTGATATGAGAAAAGGAACAATTTTATTTTAGAATGTTGTTTTCGTTATGCAAAACATCCCTTCAGGGAATAGCAGAGACAGAAAGCAAATTATTCTCTTATCGTATGTCCTCAGCACCTTGTTCTTCAGTTCAAATACAATAGATTATGGTTCTAGTTATAGCCATATGGTCAGCAAAATAAACTGTCACATTATTAAGAAAGGACCAAAGTCAGTTTAATTTAAATCAAAACATCTGTCACCACAATATATCTTAAAATATGGGAAAAAGAATCATCTTAACCCATTGCTGTGGGCAAAATATTCTCAACCTGGGTAAATGTACTTAATTTACTGAAAATTAACACAACCTTTTTATTACTGATTGAGATACTGAGAAAAACCATAGTCAGTTAAACAAACACTTAGGAAACATCTTTCATCCCCATTTCCTCAGGTTTATGTCCCATTTGTTTTGTTGCCTTTTATACTTGATCCTTCCCAGGACCTTCAGTGAGGGTCCCTCGAGAGTGTTTCTGCCCCAGTACGGGTTGTCCACAGCTATGGCCCCTCAGTAGTCCCTGCTCTGGCATGGAGCACAGCCTTCACAGAGTGCATCTGCAGCCATGTCCCCAGAAATGGCCCCTTCATGTACCCCCATTTCTCCTCACCTGTCTCCTCACATGTCCCCTCCACACCGTGGCTGTGTTTCTTTCTTAAATACATCAAGGTCAGTTTGCTGGGGATCCCTGACAGACTGCCATGCTGTTTCCATCGGTGTCAGAGCCATCCATGACCAGCACAGGACAGCTCATGGCCTCACCCTGCACAGGGCATTCTGTAGCCGGGTGTGCCCAGTACACCTAAGGCAGCTTTTACTAGCATTTAGGAAAAAATGAACAGGCAACACAACCAGGTTGTAAATACATTACTCATTAATTTCTCTGTTTCCCATGGGTAGTCTAAAGTTTTCATACTTTTAAATTTATGTGACAAAGGATTGTAACCATAATGTGCCATCACTAGACAGTAGATAAAGAAACTGGTGCAGGTACCATAATATTGTGCCTTTCACTATGATTTTGAGATAGCTCAGTTCCTACTTAGAAGAGATTTTCAAATAGAATTTCTTAAAAATAAGCATGTTGGAAGGGCAGCTTACTGCACAATTTTGAGCAGAAGCAGAAAATTTACTCCTTGTAGTTTAGGTGCTCTCATCGTGCACTCCCTGGCCTACCACTGTCTTGTGATTAGTGAAGTGGAAGGCACAGAGAACAGTGCAAGACAACAACTAATGGCTACTAAAAAATGCAGACATGCAGGTTTGACGCCGTAACACCAAATGAACAAAGCTGTTCAGACTGCACAAATTTGCATTAACAGTTTCAAGAGAGATTTTGACCAGACATCCATGTATGGCTTTTCTGCTGTGACAAATATGTATTTGCTATATACATTTCAGGACGACGTGTAGTCACAATGAAACGAACGTGACTGACTCATGAACTCAGCAACAGGAATACTTCAAAGTTGGATTGGTTTTGGGAAGATTAACAAAGGATATCAGGTATTCTGGTGTCTAATCACTATGTGTAAAGCTGTGTTAGACTTGAACAAATATATGAGACATCTTTTTCATGCTTGAGATTTAGGCCTGAGAGAGACATAAACCTGTGTTCTGTAATGATTCCTGTATTTGCAATATTTGTTTCATATTTGATACTGAATTACAAAGCTAACTTAAATTTTTTTCAACTCTAAACTTCAACACAAAAGATGATCAAATATTTACAATTCAAAAAACTTTGGTGGATTTGCTTTATAGCTATTGTTCCCTCCTGGGAAAGGGAGCATGCATAGGGTAAATTCTCACTCCCCTTTCTCTTTTGCTTCTACTCCTGAAAAGAAAGAAAAGCCAAAGAGGACAGGGAATGGGGAAGGTGTGCATGCAGGAATTTAGACGTTTATGTTAGTTTATACTGCATGCATGGATTCATAATTCTTTATTGTTTACACTCAGTCAAGAGTGATTCCTGATTACATTATGTCTAATGGGTGCTTACCTTGCCTTCTCTACACTAGTAAATATCGTCAGATCCAATGAATATTATGCATCAATTACAGATCCCTTATAGTTCTCTCTGTAGGTAACTTTCTGTACATAGCTCAGGGACATCTCAGCAGATTCTTTTAGCTTATTGTGGCTTCACTTACTTTAGTCTCACTTACTTATAAAGACATAAACCACCACAGTCTTGCCAAAACATTTCTGAAACTTTGGAGAACTCTACAAAACTGACATGTCTCAAAAATACTGAGAGAAAAGATGTCAGATCATTTCATATTAGGAAATCTCTCGGTAACCTCTGATAACAAACTACAGACTTTGACAGACAATTCTTATGGTTGCTTCGCATTTTTTTGCTCTTCTTGACATAATCTTACTCCTTTTGGGTGAGAAATGAGAAATGTTTACTCTTAGAATCTAACTGAAACTTAGTAGTTTAAAAATAACAAAATGTTCTTTTTATTAAATTAGAAAAAAAAACCAACTTTACAGTAACATTTTGTCTTTTCAATCAATCAGTCAGTCAGTCTGTCTCTGGCACGCTCTGCATGAACATACTTCACACATTTTTATTATTTGATTGTTTCTGTGCTTTCCAAAGCTGTGTTTTCTTGACAGTGAAAATAATCCATCAGAATCATAAAAATCTACCTTGGCAGCCAGAATATGAGAATCATTCTTTGAATAAATTAAACTTGAAAATCAGTCCTCAAATAAGGTTTACTCCTCTGATGCTTAAAAGGAGACAATGATACTAGGTAAAATCAGAGTGCAATTAGAATTAAGAAACTTTAAGATTGTCTTCATTTCTGCACATTGTTTTAATGCTTTTTTTGGTTATATTTATTATTCATAGAATCATAGAATGGATTGGAAGGGAATTTAAACATCACCTGGTTCCAACCGCCCGGCCACTGGTAGGGACATCTTCCACTAGATCAGGTTGCTCAAAGCCCTGTCCAACCTGGCCATGAACACTTCAGGGAGGGGGCATCCACAACTTCTCTGGGCAATGAAGAATTTCTTCCTTATGTCTAATTTAATTTACCCTCTTTCAGTTTAAAACTGTTAACCCCTCATCATGTCATTACACTACCTGATAAAGAGTCCCTCCCCAGTTTTCTGTAGCCCCCTTTAAGTACTGGGAGGCCACTATAAGGTCTCCCTGGAGCCTTCTTTTCTCCAGGCTGAACAACCTCAACTCTCTTAGCCTGTCCTCATAAGGGAGGTGCTCCAGCCCCCTCATTATCTTTGTGGCCTCCTCTGGACTCATTCCAACAGGTTCATGTCCTTCTTATGTTGGGGGCCCCAGAACTGAACTAATTAACTTAGTCCTTTTAGTAAAATCTTATTATGGATCACTTGAAGACCCATACACAGTTCTGCAAAACAAAATTAACCAGAAGGAGACAAAATGTAAAAATATGAAAATATGGAACTGAGGAAAAACTTAGCAGCTGCTATCATCTAATTCATGTGGTCCAAAATCTACTGTCAACTATCCAAGTGGCATGGTAAATATGAAATCATAAAATGGGTTGAAAAGAAGCAATTATTTTGTTCATCAGTGAAATTATGAATATTGGCTCTTATATTCACTTGTTTCACTGATTACCACCCTTCCTCAAAGCCATCTGTCCCATAAGGTGGCAGCAACAGGTGGCAAATTTCTTCTGCGGGACACTGATCTTTGATGTAAGTTAATTTAATTTCTTTCTAAGACAGGTCATTTTCAAGTTCTACAAATCAGCATAACTCCACTGACACCTATGAAATAATGCTGATTTGCACCATTTGCCTCTCCCCCAACCTTTTTATCTGTTTCTTCACCTTGCATGTATAAAATATACATTTTTTTCACAAGTGTCATGTATGTTGAAACCCAAGCATATGGAAGTAAACAGAGACACTGTCAATGACATCTACAAGCTCTGAAATAAATCCAAGGTTAAAGGAGACACATATTTCATTAATTTCCATAGGAACACACATACTGGTGTTTTGGTTTTGCTTGGTCCTATATTAATAAATACTTCTGAAGAAACCTTCTAGACCAAATTGTTGAAATCCTGACAAAAAGTGGTTACCAAATTGTCTTGCACTGTCTAGGCAGACAGAAAGCACGAAGAGACATAGTTAAAGTGACATTAGAGAGCAGAGGAAGAGATGAGGCTCGGCGAAGCAAAGTATCAGTCATGAATAACAGAAGTACAATGTGACAAAATAGAAGAAGAGGAAAAAGTGGCAGGAAAAGTCATTATCTTGGTGAAAATAATAATTTTAGCCTATAGGATGGGAACACTCTTTGGGTCGATGAGGCTACCACTGAAAGAATGAATTGGAATTGTGATGGAGTGTTCAGACTACAAAAGGAGTTTGAAGAGAGCAGTTCCTCCATGCAAAGCAGAAATTTTCTAATATTTGTTTTCATCTTGAAATATCTGGGGATGGTGTTGCAGCATGAGAGATGCTGATCTAGGGTCCTGATGACAATAGCAAGGTGGAGTATCAGACAATTCAGATATTAGTTTTAGTGAAACCTAGGCAATATATTTCACTTAGATTTATGTGCAATCCTTCCAGTTCATTTTTTTCTTTTTTTTTTTTTTTTTTTTCCCTCTGGATGGCTATTAACATTTCCATAAAACACTCATTTTAGGAATGGAAAGTGTTCAATTTGAATTTTGATCAGCCTTGTATAGGAATAGATTCCTATTTACTATTCATACTAAATGATACAGTGTATTGGGTTTGTGTGTGGCAGGGTTTTGGTAACAGAGGAGGGGCTTCAGATGTGGCTCCTGTGTGAAGCTTCTTGAAGCTCCCCCAGCTCCAAGTTGGACCCACATCTGGCCAAGGCTGAGCCAGTTAGCGATGGTGGCTGCCCCTCGGAGATGAGGTATTTAAGAAAGGGAACTTGAGATGAGGAGGAGTTGTGAGGGAGATACCTATGCAAACACTGAGGTCAGTGCAAGAAAGGAGGAGGTGCACTGGAGCAGAGACCCCCCTGCAGCCCGTGGTGAGAGGGCAGGCTGTACCCCTGCAGCCCGTGGAGGTCCATGGTGGGGCAGATGCCCACCTGCAGCCTGTGGAGGATCCCACACCGGAGCAGGTGGCTGTGCCAGAAGAAGGCTGAGACTCTGAGGGATGCTCGTGCTGGATTGGTCTGTTGCTGGGAGGACTGCAGCCCATGGCAGGGACCCACGCTGCAGCAGTTTGTGAAGATCTGCTTCCCCTGTGGGAAGGACTCACGTTGGAGAAGTTCATGGAGGACTGTCTCCCGTGAGAGGGACCCCACACTGGAGCAGGGGAAGAGTGTGAAGTCCTCCCTCCGAGGAGTGAGTGAGCGGCTGTGTGGTGCTGAGTTGCCCTGCCCTCTGGGCTTAAACCACAACATACAGGATTAGACCTGGCAGTAGAATGCAATGACATATCTTCTAGAGAGTTTACAACAGACCTTTTGAAGGAAGGTATTTATATTTTTCAGAATGTATAAACGCTTCAGGTTTCTGTATAGATATCACATACTATTTCTACAAAATATTATTTTTCTTGAACTTTGTCATGAACTATAGGCACTCTCACCTTTAATGGTTTATGAACTGGTGGGATTGTTGCCTTAAATGTGCTGTTGTCTTCACCTATAAACACATAAAATACTGTTTTATCTTGGACTTTTTAGTGACTTGTGAATGCTGCTATAAAACAGCCCTTATAGCACAATATATCACCAGAAGGTTATACTGTAACTCAGCTGCTGTGCTTTGCTCTCCACTTCTGAAGAGCTCCAGAATGTCTGCAGATCACAGGCAAAGAAATCCTATGACAAAAAGAAACTCATTTTGGGCTCAGATGTATTGCAACCAGATCCTGAACAGGAGCTTCCTGCACACAATTCCTGTTACGCTTTGTTAGAGGCATCGGGACTGATTTTCTGAACTGGTGTCTGCCTGATCCCTCTTACATAAACCACATTTTGATTCATGAAAGTTTAAGGCCAAAACTCTGTATTCAAGGTTGTGTAGGAAAGGAAATCCAGCACATAGTGACTAACCCTGACCCTGAACCACTGCAGGTAGACTGACCAGCATGTGGTCTGAGAATAGGGATGTAAGAGCAGATGCAATTCAGAGTGCAACTATGTACTACAAAGAAGTTCATATATTTAATAGTGGAAAGGGTGTTAAATACTTTTCAAAAGTTATTTTGCAATATGAAGACTTGCTTAAAATTTTTATGAAAGAGTATTTTTTTTTTTCTTTTTAACCTTGTGTGAGTTTCTTTTTCTACGCAAATGCTATGTTACATAAATGTTAAAAAGATGAATGGCAGGGATCCAGAAAAACAGATCTTTGTATAGAGCAATTGTTTTTCTACTGCTAAGGTAGAAAATCAATAGTGCATCAAATCTGCTTTGTTCTTGAATCACTAAGGGCTTTGGTTCCAGATGGGTACATAAAAAAATTACTTACCTCAGCTTGCATGTATATATTAGAAAGAAAAAACCAACCAGATAAATAAGCCAGTGCTTTAAAGTATGCTCATTTTAAAACATTTTATTCATCTTACATGTCACACAGATCAAATCTAATCTAACCCAGGAAACACTGCTTCATTTTCCATCAGGAATCTCTGCCCATTTAGTAGTGGCATATAATTCAGTATTTGTGTTTCAAAGCCCTATTTTTTCTATCACTATTATACACTCTAAAAATTAATATGATTATAGTAGGGACACGGAGAAAGCTATCCTTAACTTTTGCCAGTGTTTCTATAAATAGTGCCTTTGATAAGTATGCCAGTAGACAGAGGGACAGAGAATGTAATAAAAAGGCTAAACTGTTGGAAAACTAACACTTGATTTTAAATTCATGAGTCTGTATGAAAATTGTTAAAAATGTCTAGCAATTTTTGTTATCTCAGTTACTTAATCACTGATTTGAAACACCTTGCTGTATTTGAATTGTCAGAAGCTATGTAGCTGATCTTTAATGAACAAGATGGTATATTGTCTTAAACTGGGACCTCTGCTGAGGTGACTAACATTTCCATTCACTGTCAGAATCTTTGCCCCTGATGCAGAAGTTTCAGAATTGGAAAAATGGCCTGAATGTTCAGCTGTTTCTGAATATTTTATACTTAAAAATGCTTTTAGTCCCAAAAGATTTATCAATAAAATTTATTTCTGATAGAAAACACCATTTTCTGTAAAAGTCGTCAACCTAATAAGAGTCAAATAGCAAATAGCAAAATATGTTAGGAAGGGAAATTATAGTTAAAAACCTTACAGGGTTCTATGGGTCTTTTGTTCTTAATTTTATCTACAATCTGACTTAGTTTTTGTTTATGTCAATGGAAATAATGTTTTATATTCAAAATGAGTTGTGCTTCAAGCAGTCAGTATTTGGATGTCTCCCTAATGAACTGACATGTAGATGTTTATTTGCTGAAAAAGAAAGAATCTAGATAATTTTACAAACTCAGAGGTACTTCAATTAATACCTCTAGGTGAAGACAGTGTCCTAGCAACAGTTTTGAAAAGAAAATCTATTTCGTTATGATAATGCTTTACTTCTAAGGTAAGTGATGAACTCACAGCACACAGAGTCCAACCACTCTATAGTATATATGTAATATAGTAACAGAGGAAACATAATTCCCTATCTGTCTGAAGAAGGTAAATGCTATAAAATATGGTGCTTCCTATTACAGCGGTAATAAATATAGAAGTGCACACCATAGCTTAGCAAATCAAATCCTCTGCATTTGCAGGTAAACATATAGGGGAGTTCCCCTGGCTCTCACTACACCCTATTTCACATTCCTTGAGCCAAAGCCCTCCCTAATGTCTGTAAACATATGTAAAATTTGTAGTAAAACACCAAAACCCACAACTTTAACAGACATCAAGGGGATACCGAGGGAACATTCCCACAGGTGATCCAATAAGCGGACCACATGAAGGAAACATTACATGGAAGGCTCTCCTTTTTCCACTTGTATCTGAATTCTAAGTCAAGCAAGACAAACCAGAATGGTAAATGGTGTTGCCTTTCCTTTACATCCAACCACAGTATTTCTCAGCCATTTGGCAAAAAAGCATACAGAAAGTATACAGAGAACTACTGACTACTTTTGGAACAGAAGTTTTGAGCCTCTGCAGTCCTCCCAGTTGAGAGCCTGCAGGCTGTGCCCATTCCTGTATTGGTTGTCAGTGATTTGTTTTGCTTTCTTCGTACTCTGCAATGCCTTTAAACAGACAGGAAATGGCATATAGTTGTGATTAAATGCTACTTTGATGAGAGCCAGGTGGAGCATGCCAGATATCTCAATGCAGAAGAATGTCACATATGACTACAACAGTTTCAAGCTACAGTTAGAAACCAAGTTTGGCACAGCATAAGGTAGCTTTTGGGGTGGGCAAGAAAGAGCTGGAGGTCAGGCTTCCCCATAGTTTCACTATCTGCAGTCTGAGAGTGAGGAAGCTGCCTCTGACCTGGAGGGGGTGGAATTCCATGTGCTGGTGTCGAGACTTAAAAAGAATGCTATTTGTGTCAGTCTGTGCATTTTTCCAAATCCTTTAGTACACTGTCATGTCCCTTTCCAAATACTGCAGCAAGGTAAGGATTAGGTAAAATCTGGTCATGGTTTGTTATCTATCTATGTCATTGTTAGTTTTCATCTTGTGTTTTTCTCTGTACTTTTAAAGCTTTTTTTTTTTTTTTTTTTCAGGAAAATTTGTGTTCTAGGAATCTGGATGTCCTGATATGGTTGGCTGGGTGTTTGGGGTTTTTTGGTTTGGTTTGGTTTGGTTTGGTTTGGTTTGGTTTTTTTCCTGTGGAGTTTTTTTTGTTTGTTTTTGTTTTTGGTTGGGTTTGGTTTAGTTTTCAGAAGTGTTTTTTCAACTAACAAATATTGCTATTGTAACATAGCTGCCAATCTCACCAGTGCTTCTGGTAGTGTTTCTCAGCACTCTCATATGCAGGCTCTAGGAATAAGTCTTCAAGCAAATTTGGTGAGGGAACGTGCCTCCTGGCTGAGGAGAAAACAGGTCTTTTTTTATCACATTAACAGTAGCAAGGGCAACACGATGGGAACTACTTCTTGCTTTTTCCCACTGAGATAAATTTCATTCTCTTACAGAGATTCTGTCTGCACTGTTATTCTGAGATAACAAAATCAGACATACACTGTCACACAGCTCTATTCATATACTAGTTGCAATAACAGATAATATGGTTAGAATTGAATTACCACTAACATAATCTGCCCAACAAATGATTTTCCTACTTGTACTATATATTATATCTTTCACATTTCATGTGATTTAGTATACAGCAAAGGCAATTACAGTTAAGTTTCCATTCAGACTTCACACTGCAACTTCCAAGGGGAAGAAAGGTTATTGTCCAATTGAGAAGTGAGGAGAAACTAGAAAGCTGACATTATATTGTGTGTGTTTTGGTCATCACTTGCTTCTCGCAAAACTCTGTTGCACTACTTTCAAAATTTATTTATACAAAATTTATTTATTTATTTCAAAATTTATTTATAGAAATATGTATTCTTATACATAATACTTCACTGTGTCTTAAAGCCTCACATTTGCAAATGCAACTGTTAAGAATAATGGGAGAATCCAGTCTTAGAAAAAAAACCACACATGCAGAAAGGTGGACAAGTGCCATGGGGAGGAGAGAATGGGTGAACACAGGGGTTTATGTGAAGGAAGGAATGGACCAAGGAGAGGGCTGTGAGAGCCCTCCTCAGAGATCAGAGCAGCTGGAGGGATTAATGTTTATTAAGGGAGGAAAAGACCCTCCCCTCAAACATACATATCTTCCCACAGTTTCTGAATCACGCTTAATTCTTCCCAAAACTCTAAATGTTCAGTGAGGTACCCTAGACTCCTCAGACACACCTCAGGCACTCCCGTTCTCTTTTGCCCCATCCCTCTGACCTCTCCACTGCTGGCAAATCCAGCCTACTTTAATATAATTTTAATAACATGGAAAGAACTGGATGAAGGAATAAAAATTACAAAAGAAGGTGCTCCAGAGAATAAGCTATGGGGAATGTAGAGTTAGATCTGCTTCTAGATTTTTGGATAAATGGCTTTTTCAACAAAGATAACAGGTTTTCATGAACATCTCACCTTTTTCTTGTTTTCCAGCAAGAAATGCATGAAATACAATGGAAGTGATCAGTCCAGGGACACTCAGAGCAAGAGAACTTGATTAATAAGCAAACAATACAGTAATTAAAAGCACTGGGAAAAGGATATCAGAGAAGGACAGAGACAAAACAGAATGTTGGACTTCCAGAGGAAAAAAAAAAAGAATTGAAATTAGGTATGTATTAGTGCTTATTGAGCTCATGCAGCATTAAAGATAAGAAAAGGAAGGTAAGCTCTTTTTTTTTTTTTTTTTAACTGATAAAACCTGAGAAGTTCCTGTAGGTCATTTGGTACATAGATGTAGAGCAGGGTTGGACATGTTACAAAGGAATAAGATGGGGGCTGTGAGTAACTCAGAATGAAGTCATGTGAATCAATACCATGTCTGATACATAAGAATTGACATGTCCATGAAAACAGTCAGCAATATGTCTGAAACATGGATACAGCCAATAAAATTATAAGATATATGCTTTACCCTTAGAAAATGAGACAATAGGCAGATATTTTTGTCTGATACTGAGAAGCAGAAAAATGATTTTGCTACAGAGATGAGAACTCCGTAACTTTGTGGATAGTGAAAAAAAAAATCCTGTAATTAAAGATAAATTTTAAATTAGATTTTTAATTGGAAGACAGAGACTGAACCCATATATCATGCATCCAAGTTAAAGAGGGCAGCTGATTTATCCATAAAAGGGAATGAAAATTGTGAATCAGTAACTCAGCACAAATAACCAGAATGACATTGAAGGAATTCAGACCACAGGACAAAGACAGACCAAATGATAATGCAGAGGAAAAAGTTTAAGAAACTGGAGTACTTATTTCCCAATGCTGAAAATATATCAGGGAGAGCTAAAAAGAGAGTACATGCAGAGATGAAGGTTGCAGAAATTTCTAGTGAAGAGGAAGATATTTGTAGTGTTTGTAACCTCTTTCATGACTCAGGGTACATGTCCTAGGAAACTAAGTTGCCATTCATTTAGTTGTCATAATTACAACTGGGTGCATGCAGGCTGTCAGTAAGAAAGACATGAAACAAAAGATGTTATCACTTACTTTGTGTATCAATTAACACACAACAGTAGCACCCACTGCTGAGTAGTAAGACAATATTTAATTGTCGTACAAGGCCAGAATATTGTCAGGGTGAGAGAAAAAGAAAAACGATAATAATTCAAGTTTGTAATGTGGTGCCTTGGAAGACAATTCAGGTGTGAATGATACCATGTCAGCAGCTTTTAATAGGGGCTTATAGTGAAAAAGGAATTAATTTCTGCACTCTCTAATCACCTAATCACCATTAAGATCACAAGGCACATGCACTCAGACATACAGATATAAGCCATTGGAAGGATGATAGAGCTGCTGAGTGCATCCATGTGACTGCAAGCATTTGATTCCGAGAGTCTAACAGAGTTGTGACATTAGATACAGCTGAGGAAAACCACAACTTCTTGCAGGTCCATCAGGTAGGTAGCTGTCAGTCAAACATCTCTACGTAGGAGAAACACATCTTTATGGAAAAGGAGTTACAGTATATCATCACAATCAAAGAAACAATAATAAACTACGGTAGTCAAATTTTGAATAAGTTTTCCTTGAAATAACAAAGACAAGTGTAATTGGAACTTATAGTCTTTTGCAAGAACATCAAGATTCCATTTAATAATTTTGCAAACTTAGGATGTGAAGAATATATTCACCACATCTGAAGAAGCATGCTGGACACAAAGATGTGCAATAACTGTTCAGAAATTTATGTCTAGCTAAACCATATGTATGAGCAATGAAAAGTGTTCAACAGCAGAAGGAGACTGTAATAGGAGATTTCAACTGATCTTGGAAAAACTTTTTCCCTTCGACTTTAAGAACTACCAGGGCTGTGGTAGTGGTCCAAAACCAGCATACTGAAGATCTATGACCTGATTAATTAGGCAGCAGGTGATACACAGACTTAAACTTTGGCTCCTGAATATCAGGACATATTTGTACAAAAATCAGAACAACAAGCTTTTTGTAACAAAACATGCAACAACTAATATGGAACGTGGAAGCTGACACATAGATTGTAGCAGTGAATATTTTGAAGAAATACATGAAATAAATAGGCTACTATCTACATGGATAGAAAACTATTTGAAATTTTAAATTTCATACTATCTCATAGTAGAGTCCAGTTTCCCTAGTGTGAAGTTCTCTCATGTTAATATCTAGCAGATTGTGTATAAAACACTAACAACTATTTCAACCACTTTATATTGGCTGTAAATTGATACAAGAAAGGACAGATCTTCTTGGAATGTATTAATCTTGTGATTTTTGACCATCTAATACTGCTCTGAGAGCAAGATAAGAAAAAGAAGTTGCTTCAGGAGAGCTTCACATCTACTTAATACTGGTGTTGAAAAGAGAGCAGTTAGGCCAGTCCTAGAATTCACAGGAGGGACTGGTGTGAACACTAATGTAGTGGTACAACTCCCTCTCCATCCCAGGGCTTCTTGGTGCTTGGTATGATTTTCCCTCCCTGAGCCACATACCGACCTAAGATGGATGGTGAAAGGCAGTGGACCAGAGTGTTAAGGCATCCCCTTAAATTACCTGGCTCCGGCTTCCTCTGTCACTTTGGGAACAATAATGACAATCAATCACCTCCTGACAGACTAGTACATACATCTGTACCTGGGTCATGGCCCAAAGTGGATGATACCAGAACTTCAAAATCTAGCAAGTTCTGGGACTGTGCAACTGGTGGACAGTACCAGAGTATTTTGTCATCTAAGTTGAGCTGAAATGGAAAAGTACCTGATGAAAATCAATTATCTTGGACTCTATAAATAGTGACCCTAAATGAGAGCCTTTGAGCTCTCCTGGACTGCAGCAGACTGCGACCAGCAACTCCCCTGAGCTGAGATGCCTCTCAGGCACAAATTCCTCAAGGTTTAAAGACCATCTGCTAACAAAGCTGACAAACGACCAGGTCAAAGTCAGACTTCTCAAGACTCAATTATTGCCCATTGAGGAATGCTGATGTATTGTGAGTATTTACTCCAAACTTGAGAAGAGAGAAATTGAACTATAGGCTAGCCTCTTCCATCTACCTCTCTACCTATCTGTGTGTTTGAATATGCACATTTGCCTTCCTGAGTGTGGGTGTCTACATATTTCAATGGATCCAAATATTTCTGTCTGTCTCTGTGTGTGTATGTTTTGTGTTTATATATATATAAATATATATACACTTTGATTTAGAGTACCTTGTAACAAGTTAGTGTGAATCTTGTCATTCTTGAATTTGTAATTAAGTCACTGTTTTAATTGTAACATATTTTACCAAATCACCTTGTTAATCTTTAAATTGGTCAATCATTAAGTGCTGCTAAACTTCAACATTTTGATCCATTTTACACCATTAATAAACCTTGAATTACTACTAAATCATAACCACGTCAAATATTTAATCTGCGACAACTACAACTGTTTAGAGAAACACTCTAAACTTTTTCATCTCCTTATACCCTCACAGAGGAATATGACCGAAAGAACCTGCAAAGCTTTATTATTTATGTAAGCTATGCAGAGAGTGAAAATTCATGATTGAAAAGTCTCCAGGTATCTTGCTTCAAACAGTGTGGGTAATTAACTTAGAAAAGGAGTAAATGGTTTATATTTCAAACATTTTTTTCCAGCATTATTTTCATTCTTTACAAAGATTCAGTTGATAGGCATAAAAGACCTGGAGTTTCATTGCAAATATTTAATGCTGATATCTTTTGCAAATACAGATTTTCTAATGAAGCAACTCAAGATTTGTTTTAGTATACGCATGTGTGTGTTTCTATAACTGGAGTGATGATACAAACTGTTAAAGAAATAAAGTTTCAGAAATCAGGCTTGAGAAATAGGTATTTTCAGAGCAATAGATAATATCACACAAGACCTCAGAAATAATTGTTTAGTGGGACGGGATGAACACATAACCTGCTGTGGGTTCTAGCTGCTGTTTTTGCAAAGGTCTCAGTTCTGTTAGTGAAGGAGAAAGGGCAGGCAAGGTACAGATATTTCTGGACTGGGCTTTCTTCCTAATGAGAATCTAAAACTTTCATGACTCCTTGACTAATAAGCACCTTCAGTTGTATATTAATAACCTTTATTTCTCAGAAGAAAATCTAATTCTTCATGGAAGACTGGCCATTCTGGAAATGCACGACAGACTTTTCTAACTGTACTTCAGTTGACTTTCATTGCAATGGGTTACATAAATGACATTGAAATGTATGTCTTGCTGCTTAGCGAGGAAAAACAACCAGATTACATCTTCATACTGCATGTAGAATAGCCACATTTCAAATTAATTCAGTTAATTTGGAAAACTTATGGATTTGAATGTTTCTACAAGTAGTGGCAAGATTTCCTCAAAAAATGTTTGTCATTATTCAAAATAATTGAGCAGTTTACTATTTCATTTATTTTGCAGCACAGAAACCAATTTCAGAAGAATGTTTTCACAGTAATTGTGAGTTGCGATAAGGAAAATAATTGCCATAGAAAGGAGTTAGGTTAGAATTAAACCTTGAAAATAAGCAATTTGATCTGCTGAGTAACTTCATATGGTCAGAAAATTGACTGCAATATTTGCAGTGAGGAAAATGCTCCAATCTTGATGATACTGTTACTGCACATTGGGGGTTTTGAACTGTAACTTCAGACTCCAAAGTGATGGATGCCACCTCCATTGTTCCATAACACCGCATGTCATGCTGCTTATACACCCATAAAGAGGTGGTGTTCGTATAGACTTCAAAAAGTACTTCTCTGCTCAGAACTGGAATTAAAGTGATAAAATAGCCTCTTAGGAGCCAGAAGTAATTGGTGATATACAGACATACCGAGTACTTTTAGGACTAAAAGCTCATGAGTCAGCAAAAAGGAACAGCATGACACAGACAATACCTGTGCAGAAAGAGTTTCCCCCAAAAATTATGCTTATTAATTTTTGTGCATTCCAAGGAATTCTTTTCTGTATGCACAAATCATCACTTTATTTGCATTGATGGCATGTTTTGTGTTTGGGGTTTTCCCAACCTCATTATTTATCTAATTTACTTAAAGGTGACTTAGATGCAACAGCAATTAAATGTGAATGTAATTTAACAACATTCATTCATGTCCCTTTTTTCAAGAGGATTAAGCCATAATTTGACATCATGAGCAAGGTATTCTCACCATCTGTGAAAATGCTGTTTTGTGAAGCATCTGCTTTTAAACTGGAACCACTTATCTTCTTGTAGTCTGAGTGGGATCACTGGATTTATGTTCTTTCCTAAGGTTAGCACTCTCACGTTGGTAATATCATAGATTTGAAAGGGAGAACCTTTTAATTTTGAAGATCTGCACCATCTTCTCTAATCTATGCAACATCACTTATAAGTGATTTCTTTTCCCATTCCTATCATAACTGCCCAGACAGCTACACTTTTTTTCAAGTGTCCAGTACATCTTTCAGGAATATTCCTTTATCCTTGTGTCATGGTTTAATCCCAGCTGGCAACTAAACCTCACACAACTGTTCACTCACTCCCCCCTGGGTGGGATGGGGGAGAGAATCAGAAGAGTAAAAGTGAGAAAACTTGTGGGTTGAGATAAAGACAGTTTAATAAGTAAAGCAAAAACCACGCATGCAAACAAAGCAAAACAAGGAATTCATTCGCCACTCCACATCGTCAGGCAGGTGCTCAGCCCTCTCCAGGAAAGCAGGGCTCCATCACACGTAATGGTGACTTGGGAAGACAAAACACCATCACTCCAAACATCCCCCTATTCCCTCTTCTTCCTCGAGCTTTATATGCTGAGCATGATGTCATATGGTCTGGGATATCCCTTTGATCAGTTGGGGTCAGCTGTCCCGGCTGTGTCCCCTCCCAACTTCTTGTGCACCCCCAGCCTACTCTCTGGTGGGGTGGTGTGAGGAGCAGAAAAGGCCTTGACTCTGTGTAAGGACTGCTCAGCAGTAACTAAAACATCCCTGTGTTATCAACACTGTTTTCAGCACAAATCCAAACCATAGCCCCATACTAAGCTGCTGTGAAGAAAACTAACTCTATCCCAGCCAAAACCAGCACATTGAGCTTTATTTCCAACTTTGTATGCTTATACTTTTAGTTTCAATTCTTCAGTCTTCAGGTCAGAGTATGTTTTTGACTAAATATTTATCTGATAATTTCTTTTCTACCTCTGAGCCTTTCTGTTGAACTGAAATAGCAGACACAAGATAAGAAACTCCCAAACCAAACATGTTTTCTATGACTTTTTTTGAGAACCTGATAATTTTTATCTTCTGTTAATTTCTATTTTGATTATTGATTACACATTTTATTAACATCTTCTCTTTTTCTTCTGTCTCTAGCATGTTCCTCATTGTTCTTTCTTTTACCTAATAGGAAGGTTTCACTAGGACCTTTATAGACTATTCTTAGACTACTTTTCTGCCATGATATCTCCCACATCCTTGCATCTCCAGCCTCTCTCAGAAGCCTCAAACCAGTCTCTAAAACTCTTTTCTTTTTCCTCTTGACCCCTTTCAATACTTTCTAATTAATTAACAAACTAATTTTCCTTTCTATATAAGATTTACATCATTAGTCTCTTATTTAATTTCTCTATAACCTTTGTTATTAATTTACATTCAGTCTTGCATTGTCTCTAGAATACCTGTTTTGCTGGGGTTTTTGCTTATTTTATTTTCAAGGTTCCCTCAAGACTTCTTAGAAAGGAAAGTAAAATTTAAGGGTAAGGATGAAACAAGTTTGCCTCAAAGCAGCAAGATTAAGACTTTAATTGACGAGTCGTCAAAAGAATCAGGGTTAACAAAGGTCCCCAAGCTGAGGAACAGGTGTCCTGAACACAGCTTCTCTGTCTCAACACCATCACATACCTACCTGTGTCCTTTTACCAGTCGTTAATACATATCCTGTGGGCTTGTCAAGACTATATTCCTATTGTCTGGGAGAATAAAGGGAGAATATAGCTGACTTCTATCACCCACTTCATTGCTAGAATGATGTATTACCTGAATTTCCTCTCTGTTCTCAGCCTGAAGCAGGCTTATGACCTCTGCCTGAGACAGGGGACCTGTCCAGTCTCAGTTACCTGAGCTGCCTGGGGATGATAGCAGCATGGGGCTGGGTTAAGGTTCCCAACTTTGGTTCCTTCTTGATTTGATACCTTTGAACTTCTCAGTCATTTACTTCCTAGGTATCCAAATTGCCTTTGCTAAACCAGCCTTCTCCCACCGATTCCAATGAAACCACCATTTCACATAATCCTGTTATTACCGTACCAAGATTAATGTCCACTGTAATGGTTTAGCCCCTGCCGGGGTCTGAGACCACGCGGCCGCTGCCCCTCCCCTACAAAGGGAGTGAAATACAAAGCCCCAAGACTGAAATAAGGAAAGGTTTAATACAATAGTGCAATAGCAACACAACAACCAAAACAATAACAATAACAGTAATAGTGATAGCAATGAACAGAGCAAAATATCTACCAAATGCAGCAGTGAGAGGAGCAGATGTACAAAACCACGAGTGCACCGCGCTCCCGAGCCAGGAAATGTGACGTTCGCATGGTATCTGAATAACCCAGCTAGAGCTCCCCCCGCACTGCTGGGGAAATTTAACCCTATCCTGGTTAAACCAGGACATCCACGCATTCAAACACTATAAAGTTTTCCCATACTCTTTCTTCTTATTATTCCACCATCATGTATTGCTTTTTATGTTGCATTTCGCCATGTTTCTCTGTGTATCCTTTGCCTACTTTTTTCTTCTGGCTGACCTTTTTCTTCTTCTCCTTCCCCTTACCAAGAAAGTCTTCAGTAACCTGAACCTACCATAATACCAGACTTGTCTCAAATTGTAAGACAATATTCTGCATGCAATAAAACTGGACATAGAGCTTGCTCTGTGTTTCTGTAGTACAGTTTACATTTATGGTTGTTTCCATGATTTTTAAGGAAGAAACCTTCCTTAAAATGCAACCTTCTTTTAAGGGAGAAGCCTTTTTACTGAGAACATGGTCAAATGACATAGCATTTACAGAGCAAATAATAATAAGTTATAATTCTAATAGAAAAGTCTACAGAAGTTCACCCAGAGGATATTCAAGTTTGTACTTGTAGATATTGGCTATCCATAGAATAACAGTTTTCAGTGCTTCACAGACACATTAAGAACATTTGGTGAACTAGAGTGCTTACAGTCAAAATGTTGTAATGAGTCCTACTCCAGTGGAGCTGCCTTGCTTCATGTAAGCACATATCTCTGTCCATGTGGAACTGATCTTAAGAGAAGGACCTAAATAGCCAAAACAGAAATATAGAAACAGAGGTGAGGGAGAGCTGAAAGAATGTCATAAAATTTTCAAAGAACAGTATTAGAAAGGATAGGATTCAGTATACAGCTCATTACTGGCTCTTCTTAATTTCGTTTTTGTTTTCCCCTACCCAGTCTTCTTAGTTTTAAAGTCCTATAAGCCCTGGACTGCCATCTTCCACTTCTAGAGGATGACACCATCTTCTGACTCCAACATTGTAATTTTTGCCCTACTCTTACTAGAAGTTTGATCATTAATTCCCTGTAATTCTAAAAATTAGTTCTCAGCCAAGCTGAAGGATGAAGTTCTTTCTTTCATCTAATCAGTTGCAGTAGACACTTATAGAGCTGAGTTACCTCCAACCCCAGAAAGAAATGGAGAGAGAATTAGGTGAGGTGGCAAGAGCTACATTGTCTGATTATATGTATATCTGGAGTACTGGCAACAAAGTATATTGAAAATAGTACAGCCAGGGACTTCTGTCAATGCAATATAATTTTAGTAAGACCAAAATCTATAAATCAACCAGTCAAACCTGGCCTTCCCATTTATTTTCTCCTTTGTTCATTTTTACTAAGTTCAGTCCCCTCCCTTCTGTATTTCAGGTGATGTTTAACCCAGGTGAGTTATCTACTGCACACAAACAGCACTTTCCTTTTTTCTTCCCATGCAATTGATTTTATAATTAAGAGAAGTATGATAATTGAGCATGTCTCTGTGCTTTCACTATAGTTCTCTTTATGAACATTAGAACCAAAATGAAAATCTAGTTTATATACTATTAATCTTTCTAATGAGACATTCATTAATATTCCAAAGTCATTATCCAACACTTTAACCATTTTGACATCAATTAGATTTATAACCACATAAAGCCTGTGGCATCCTGTACCTTTCATAGTCAATCTTCATCTCAGATTGCACAGCAAATGGGAAACAAGAAGACACTACAGTCTGTAATACCACTGATATAAGAAGTAACATACTGAATTCTAAAGCACTGAAATCGTGTTTTAATTAAGATAAAACATTAATAACTTCCTCTTTTTGGATTTGATAGTGTTAATACATAAATTTCATTGCTGTACTTGGATTTCCTCATAGACCAATTAGCATTTAACAATTACATTAAAAAGATATGTAATGAACCTGATGGAATGAAAATATTTGTCACAGGCAATTCATGGGAGGAAATTATATATATCAGTCTGGACACGTTGAGGAAAATTTTCAGCTCCTCTCCATCTCACCCAAACATATTCTAATGTCAGTCAAATGCTTATTTTGCTAATGATTGGCATAATTTCACAAATTCCATATCGTCCACAAAGATTGCAGACACAGCAGAGAGGCACTCATTTTTTGTCAAAGTCCAGCTGTTTTCCACAGAATAGGTAGACCATTAGGCAGCGTAAGAAATCTCATTTTGTTCTTTTATTTCTCCTGAGATAATGAATGATGTAACATTTTTATTTATCACCTGTCCCCCACTTAGTGATGCCAAAATACAAGTGCAGAAACCACCCACTTAAAACTGGAACAGTTCTGGTGTAGTGTTATTGTGGCTATTATATATAGAAACTTTTTTCTTGTTAATATAAACATAAAATACAAATGTTTAATAAAAATGAAGGTCATTTGTAAGACAAGTGAGATGCCGTGTCTGCTAATTACTCTGGGCAGGTGAGGCATGTGTCTATTTGACAGGAGTAAAAGTCAGGTCACTGTGAAGAGCTCTTGAAATTCCACCCCTCTTTTATTTGCATTGGATGTCTGCTAGACATTTATAGGATTGAATCGATAAACTTTTGCTTCCTTCTTGTTCACATCACAGCTCATAATGACATTTACAGTAGCTAAAAGGTCACTTGATTTCTCTTTATGTTTTGGAGAAAAAAAGGTAGAATTATTAGGGAACGTATTTCCAGAGATGAGAAAGTAAGAACTGTCTAGAGTATAAATAACAAATAAACTCTGCTAGTGACCTTTTGGTGATATCTCCCATGCATTATTCTAAAGCTATTTTAATTATGTTTTTAACAGTGCTGTAGTCTTGGGTCCAAGTTGAAATACTGGTGAAAATAATGACCATTTTATGTGTGCATAAACTTATACACTATTAAATTAACTAATTGGCCACTGGGCACCAAAATCTGACTTTTACTCTTTTATACCAAAAGTTTTCATTGCCTTCAATGTTCTTTCAATTTATGCTGCCCTTTCTTTATTCTTAATTCAATAAGGATTTGTATGAGTAACTCCCAAGAATGTTATTAGGAATTACAAGAATGATTTGCATGTAATGGGATGAATATATATAACCTTAAAAGTCTTTAACCCCCAAAACAAACAAGCTGAAATAGTCTGTTAATAACAAATGTAATAATGACAGGTTGTGGCTCTGAAAGGTACAAGTAAAATTTTATGAATACTAAGGAGCATGTTTTAAAGTACCACTCTGTGTTGCTCATAGTCATATATTTAATTAACCATTCTAAGCTGTATATTCAACAGAAAATAGTTCATTTCCACTAAGTTAAATATTTAAGACAGGATAGCTTTCAAGTATAATTCAACTCAAATTGTTACTGGCCTGATGAAAACATAACACAATAAATTGCTGATAAGTTTGTCTTGTCGTAACCTATCGTACCTTTCTGTAACATAATGAGTGATAGAAATACACCGTGATATGGATATACGGCATCATTAGACCATCAGACCTTTCTATGTCCAAATGCCACATTAGATTTTATATATAAATCAAGGAAAAAAATATTATAATAAACCCCAAACAACTGTATAATCTGTTTTAACAATATAATATTATAAAGATTAAATTCTATTAATGTTCAATTAGGAACTAATATGCATGTGTTGATAGAGGCATATTTCATTAAATACAGTTATTTAAAAATGCTTTAACATGCCCAGCAATATCCTTCATTTGTTTAAGACAGAAACATCAGAAGTCTCAAAGTAAAGCTAAATTCCAATATTTTCTTGCTGCTAGAGAAGTTCTGATTTTCTATCGCAGATAAACAAGAGATGACATTCAAAGGACAGAGTATGTTCAGATGGCAACAAATTAAGTGCAAGGTATGCTACTTTGCTAAAGAATACTACTTTGAGTGAGAAAAAACTAAAGTTCAAATCTTTTATGAGCAGATAACAACACAGCCAGACATCCAGAGATGGTAAAGATCATTCTGTTGTGATCACTGCAGTAGTAGTGGCGACATAAAAAGACTGAGGCATAAAATGTGCATTAGACTACTAAGTCCATCAGGGTGAATTAATTTCTATGTTTTCTTTCTCCAGTATTTATGACACCTTGTCAATCATCTGAAATCCCCTGGAAATATCAGACACTGATTGAAACATTATTTATATCATTTATTTTCCCCTATATGTATGTATGTATATTCTTTCTATTTGAAACAAGGTTACAAGGTCTGAAATCCTTTCGGGATATCAGACACCGATCAAAATATTATAGCATTTGTTTACCCATATATGTACATTTGTATGTATACTCCTTCTATTTGAAACAAGGACGTGTGAAAGCATAAAGGTCAAATGTACTAGCTCTGGGAATTCATAGTTTCCTACAAGCTGGGCTGTAAAACAAACATTATCACAACTGTTTCATTATCTGCTGCATTGATACTACTCAGCCTGGAATGGAAAAAGCAGAAACAAAGCCTGAATCTTTTGACTTTAGAAGGAAGTGAGAGTCCTCCCCCTTCTCAGAAGGGCTGGGTGAGATGTGCAGCTCTTAAAGGAACAGGGAAATAATTCTCTGTCGTCCAAAACTCATTTCTGTACTCTGGAGGATGTTCTGTGTGAACAAATGTGTGGGCAGAGACAACTAGTCCATTGTCTGTGGAATCTGGTGGGAAGAGTAAATAATCTGATGAATGAACAATTTAAATATATATTGTATTTATTTTTCAACTTAGTATAAAGAATGTTGACATTTCTTAACTATGCTTACTTGACTGCTTGTTGAATAAATTCTTGTGCTGTCTGTAACAGCAGCAGTTGAAACACTTGCTCCTGTTTGGTTGCTTCTCAAATAATAAATGAATTACAGTCACATCGGTGGAGAAAGAAGCATTTATACCAGGAAATGTTCAAAGAAACATAATGGCATCCAGAATTGAAAAGATGTATGAATTTTTACAATGGGATTAGATTTATAGCAAGATGGCCTTAATTTTAAAGCTGTGCCTTTATCTATTGTGCTAATTTTAATACCTATTCTTCAGTCATAGTTTGTCTATCTCAGTGTTACCAACAGTGCAAACAGAGCTTCAAGTGTTTTAATATAATGTCGAATAGCTGGAGTGAGAAGCATTTATATCTGTACGACTGTTAACAATAGGACAAATATCATGTTGAGAAAGAGTACTAATTTTCCTATCACTGATGCAATGTTGGTGACTAATATTTCAGGACAAATTCATTTATCAGTTCTAAACTGAACTCCACTGAAAGCACATATTAAAAATTAGAGTTAAAAACCTGAAAAGAAATCTACATCCTTCCTTATAACTAAAAAGGAAAGTGATTACTCTTTAACAGAATTATTCTTATTTTTTTCCTGATAATTTATTACTACAAGAGCAGCAGCTGAGGTTAAATATATTTATATGTGTACTAGAAGAATAGGATTTTTTTCCCATCTTCTGAAGAAGCCATTTATTATTGCTTAACCTTAATAGAGTTAGATTTGAAATTTGTGTTGCCATTTGTTGCCATTGTAGATCAGACCTTAAATGAGTTTAATAGAATTTTAATTCCAGTAGGAAAAGAATCATTGTAATGTTGATCAATCTTACTTATTTATTTCCTAATTCTTGCCTGCACTAAAAGCTTTATGAGGAAAGAAAGAAGATGACATCTTTCTAACTTCTAGTGTTTAAAAACACATAAAATAAGTTATTTATTTTCTTATTAATTTTTGAGAGTTTACTGAATTTTACTGAGTTTTAGATTTGATACTGTTACGGTTAAAACCAATAAAATTCATATATCTGGACTAGCTGGTCTGACCTAGGTGTTTAGAGTGTTTGGGAATGCTTACAAAATGTAGCTGAATTCTGGGAAAATTTTGATGGAAAATGAGATTACTTCTCGAACTATATAACTGGATATAGTTTTTTCATAAGCTTTCTTGAGTTTATTGCAACTTGAACACTACTGTAAAACATTACTAGCTCCACTGATCTGCTTGGTGTGAGTATGAGCAATACTTCCATAATGCTAATCAAACAAGCAAAAAATGGAAATTACCTAAATACCTTTGATACACAGACATAACTTAAACCTAGGAACGTTGGAAATCTGAGGATTTGGTATCCATCTACTGTTTCTGTGAAACAATTATTTCCACTTTCAATTCTATCATTGTTCTACTGATTCCTTCTCATTTATTGACCTCCCTTCTAGCCCAATCTAATATATGCTCATGTAAGCACAGTGTATAGTATCAGGAGCTATGCGCTGTTGTCAGCGACATGTGTCTAGTGATCACTGTGCCAGAAAATACATATTTGTAAGCCTGCAGAGTTTATTATAAAGCTGTGATAAATTCTCATTCCTAGCATTTATCCTTGCAAAAGTGATTTTCTAGAGATTCCTCATCTGTATTTTTCTGATATGAGAATTTTCTTTTCTTTGTTGGGTTTTTTTTTTTGTTTTTGTAGGGGGTCATTTCAGACAGTGACAGAAATCAACTTCTGCTTCAGTGGCTCCTCTTCTTTGGCTCAATGTGGGTTCTGTGTATCTGAAAATCTATTTTGAAATTCATTGTGAAATTTTCTGTGATCAGGAAAGAGCAGGAAGTATCTCCCAGCCGGGATCAGTTTCAAGAAAGCAAGTAGCATTAGCATGAACAGGGACTGCGTATGAGTCACACTTATGGAGGTGTTTGGAACGGTGCGTGGTGGGTGTTTTCTAATTTGATGGTGGGATCACTGACTTGATCCTGAGGGAATCCTTGTTATTCAGTATTGTGTTTCAAGTACAGTCTTCTAGCAACAAAGTGACAAATAATAACTAAATATAGACTTCTCTATTATATTCAACTCTGCAATATTTAATTTATCCTTATCACAGCCTGGTGCAGTGGGCAAATATTTCTATTCTGTTGATAGGAAAGCATGACACTGCTAATTTCCTATGAGCTGCTGGTTGGAAAAAAATAGTGGTCAATCTTTTTGATGTTTTCACCAAATCAAGGAGACCTACAAATCTTTAACCTGGAGAAGATGATTGTTTCTGGGACATCCAATTTAAGGCCTGTTTTCATCTAATATGGAGCAAAGCTCTGAACTTTGAACCCAGATTTCAGCCAATTTCTCTCAGCTGCAAAGAGAAAAAAAGAAAGAAATAGAGGGGAAAGAGAGGATGGATTAATTTTGTTAGTCTCATTCAGATCTGAGAAAACAATCCAAAGAAACCACCATCAAAACCAGTACCTTTTGAAGATTTATTCAACAAAACAGCATACTTCACTGGAAACATATTTTGTTAAAACATTTTAAAAGCTCTAATTAAATTATTTCCAGTGCTTTAGCTATGTGATTTTATGTGGTATTTCATGATAAATTTTATTCAGTAGAAGTAGTGTTATCTTTTTCACTGCTGAATATATATTCAAAGGCATTTATCAAGGAAAAAAAATAAAAAGTGTTTTGGAAAACAATTGCTTTCTAATTACTTCAAAATAAAAATTAGTTTTAAAAAATCCTTAAAATGCGCATGTGTAGAGACACATATACATACACATATATATTGTTAAATGAAAATTAACTTTAATTCTATGTAAATTCATTTATCATTTACCATTAAGACTGCCACACCCTGATAGAACCTCTATATGCTCCTTAGTTTAACATAATAATATCCTGCTGCATGTCCAGAGTTAGACTGACAGAAGTAGTACCAAGGAAATCAGCAGGAAACTTAACAGCTGCAAGAAAGAAGATGTGCAATCAGTAATGCTGAAGCTCTGGGGGAACAGTGGGATGCCCAACCCCAGATTGGTATCCCCTAGGCTAGAAAAGTTTGCTTTTTCCAGACTAAACTTGGAATATAAGTACAAACTGAACTTGAAGTGTACAATTCTAGGTAGCAAGGGGGAAGAAAGACACTAACTTTAACTGATGAGAGATAATGTAGACAGATACTGCAATGAGCAATCTGCTCACTTCAGTATAAAGAAGAAAATAAGTGGACTAAAGGGAATGTAAGAAAGCTTTCTGGGGAAAAGTAAAGCAGAGAGCTTATTGTTTTATGGCTTTATGCTATGTGCTACTTATTGTGAAAACAATACATTAGTAGTCTATCCAGAACCTGTCTTCTAGTTATTTTAATCATTTTGTTGTTCATAAAGTCCTGAAGGATAAAAAAAAGAAAGTTAATATGCACCAGAAAATTTATCATTTGTGAAGAAAAGTTCAATGCATCTCCTCATTTAATTAGTGGTATAGCTGTGCAGTTCCAGAGTTAAGGGAAATTAAGGCAGTCAGATTTATAATATATAGGCTTAAGATATATTTGAAAGAGCTTGGCACCTGACAAACACAAAAATTTATAGATAGCCATCTGCAATTTATGTCTTGTCCATTCCTATCAACTTTTGAACAAAGGGTCAGAACAACTTTTTTCCTGTGAGTAAAGATAGTGTTTAAAAGGAAGTTTTCAATATTGATGTAGGGACCACTGCTATTACTGTCATAAGTGTTGTCATGACATACATATTTCATGCTGTCCATGCTGTAGAACTGGAACCTAAATTACACTCTTTGGTATTTTCATAGTTCAGTCAAGACAATCTTAAGTCTGTCAGGAAACAATTTGATGAAGTAAAAGGCAGCAACACCAACATGTTTTGTTGAAAGTTGTTCTCAAATACCCCAAATTTGGAAGACATTCCAAAGGAAGCAATGTAACCTTGTAGTAAAATAAATTTTCTGACTATTCATCCAAAAGCTTATTGGAATTCAGGCTGACATCCAATTTGTAGATACCCACAGAAGAGGTATGAAGTCTTGATTACTCTTTAAGATTTGATTTTACACCACAACATGTTTCTTCTTGTTAATTATTTGCAAACACTTTTTCATCAGCTCTTTATAAACAGAAATACAAATTTATTTATATTAATTTATCTATCAATTCTCTCTGGACCAACAATTTATCACATCAGAACAGTGAAAATGTTATCTGCAAAAATAAAGGAGCTGTATAAGAGGAATAATTCAGAGGGGAAGAAAATAAACCACCCTAATTTCTTCAAGGGATTGTATAAACCATTCAAAACACTGGATAGGAAGGGTAAACTTCAACTATGTTCTAGAAGTGAAAGCTCAGCAGTTCTTTCAAGAAAGTACATAAGAGGGAGGTAGATCAAGGGAATTTGTCTATTTGTATTTACATCAGCTCTTCAGAATCTGTCGTTTTTGTTAATGTTAGTTGCAGTAGATGGCTGATAAAATAATGAATCCTTTCTAGTTCTGCTGAACAATTTGAGGCCCTTGGGACCTAATGTCAGTGCAATAAATGGCTATAAATCTCTTACCTGATTTCTTTTCTTTCAGCTCAAAGTTAAATTTAAAATTTTCAAACTGGGAGAAGCAACTAGTTTTTGAGTGCAAACAAGTATAACAGTGAAAGAATTAAAGAAAGGGAGAGAGGAGAGAGAGGGTGAGGCAATATATTAGTAACAATCATATATATTGAGTAGACTTTATAAACTATATATACAGGGGGAGAGAAGAGGAGAGGGAGAGGATACAATTGCAGCCAAACTTATATACCTAACACTAATTCACAGGGATAATGGGCATTAGCTGCTGTTCTTTCAAATGAAAAATGTTAAGGAGGTTCCAAACAAGTGGAAAAAAGCCCACTAAATCATACTATAAGCACAGTACCTGGACCCACACTGAATGAACTCAAAACATACCATTGACTGTAGGCAATACTGGTGCCCACTGTGAATCAATCCAGTCTTTTTCTGTATAGAGATCAGTATACCTGGAAATGTTGCTTTTGTCCTTGCCATTCAGAAGTTTTTCTTCAGGCGATAAGGAAGAAAATACTCTCTGTATTTCAAGACTATGAAGAAAGCCTCAAGGCCAAAATGTCACCTTCAGCCTTTTTGGACGTTCTGTGAGTACTTTAAAAAAAAAAAAAACAAGTTTTGTTTGATTTGTAGCCAAGTCATCTGACATGGCACAGTAGCACTGAGACTGCAGGATGTTCAATCAGTGTTGGGCACAGGGTCAGGAGTTCAAGAAGGTACTGGTACTAGGGGATGCAAAGGCAGATGAATGGAATATATTTTGTGTGTATATATATTTATATACATTTATATATACATACATGTATATGCATATATAGTGCTTTAAAAATAGACAGCCCAGCAACACCTATTGATATTACTTACTTGTTGGAAGGAGAAAGAGAATGTGATTCTAAAATATGGATGAATATGAAAAAAATATGCAATTTTTTCTATATGAAGTGGGTTGACCCAGAGGTCAAGTGTAAGGAACTCCCACTTGGTAATCACCAGGAGACTGAATCTGTCTATTGCACAGGTCATGGTACACCAGATTTTGAGACAGCTTCTCTAGAGGTTGGAAGTACAGGACTGATTTTATAATCTGTGATGGACAATAGCTCTATATCTATTCTGTTTCCATGATCCTTTAAAAAGGGAGAAACTCGGTCTGGTGGAACTCCCTAAGAAGGTGGAACTTTGTCCTCTCCTGGAAGAAAGTGAATAAAGTCAGAAATAAAATCTTTGAGACTGAAGATTTTGAGACAGAGCTAATGTAAGCAGTTGGAAGTTTGCAGCACTAAGAGCAACTGCTGAGGAGAACAGATAGCAGCCAGGGAGATCTCAGAAGTGACAGCAGGGAATCCCTGAAGACCAGTGGAAAATGAAGTATTTGTTGCAGTTTGGTATTTATAAAGTTCTTTTAGAATTTTCTGTTCTGTCTTCACTTGTTTTGAATCTTCTTTTTCTATGTAAATTCTAGTAGCAACTGTATTTAGTGCTTAATTATGCCTTTTGATCTTCTTGGCAATCTCACTATGAGGAAGAAGTCAAGAAAGATTCATCCCATAATTCCAGCTGACCTCAGTTTTGTTAGCCCATTCTTTAAGGATTTCTATGGACCTGTGTTGTGGTTTGAGCCCAGAGGGTAACTGAGCACCACACAGCTCCTTACTCACTCCTTCCCCCTCAGGAATGGGAAGGAGAAATACAACAAAAGGCTCTGGAATCAAGATGAGGACAGGGAGGTATGACAATCGTTATGGTCACAGGAAAGAGATAGACTTCTTAGGGAAGAAAAAGCACATCAATTTAATTCAAACATCACCACCACCACTTAACAAACAGAGTAGAAGTGTAAGAAGTATAACCACATCTTAAAAAAAACCCTTCCCCCACCCCTCCCTTCTTCACAGGCTCACCTTTGCTCCCAATTATCTCTACCTCCTCCCACCC
Organism: Strix aluco; assembly: GCF_031877795.1. Lineage (NCBI taxonomy): Eukaryota > Metazoa > Chordata > Aves > Strigiformes > Strigidae > Strix > Strix aluco. The sequence goes on along the minus strand of NC_133931.1, from coordinate 61,626,386 downwards.
AGTGTCACAGAGAGCAGGGATTGGGGGGGTGCAGTCTGTTCCACCACTCTTTCCTCCTTAGGGGAAGAACTCCTCATACTCTTCCCCTACTACAGCATGGGCTCCCTCTCATGGGACACAGTCCTCCATGAACTTTCTCTGACATGAGTCCTTCCCATGGGCCACAACTCTTCCTGAACTGCTCCAGTGTGGGTCCCTCCTACATGCTGCAGTCCTCCCAGCGCCAAACTACAACAGCACAGGCTTCTCACAGAGTCCTGGCCTTCTTCAGGTGCAGCTACCTGCTCTGGTGTGTGCTCCTCCATGGGCTACAGGTGGGCATCTGCTTGACTGCCATAGGCTGCAGTGGCACAGCCTGCCCTCTCACCACAGGCTGCAGGGGGTCTGTGCTCCAGTGCACCTCCCTGCCTCTTCCTCCTCCTTTCTTCCACTGACCTCAGTGTTTGCATAGGTGTCTCCTTCACAACTCCTCCTCACAACTCTCACTGCTGCTCCCAGGTTTCCCTTCTTAAATATGTTATCATGGAGGTGCAGCCATCATCACTAATTGGCTCAGCCTTGGTGCAGAGGTGGGTCCAATTTGGAGCTGGGGGAGCTTCGAGAAGCTTCTCACAGGGGCCACCACTGTAGCCCCCTCCCCTACTGCCAAAACCCCACCACACACACAAACCCAACACAACCTGTGATTGCCAAAAATACTTTTAAACTTTTCTTATCTCCACTACCCCATCTTTTTAACCATGTTCTTGTGTCAAGAACCAGCAGTATCTTTGCCCCTATCCCTGTTCTTGCCCTACTTAGTATAATAATATGTATATAGTATAATATAAAGAAAGCCTCAGAAATATTCAGGAACAGTAATTACTTTGGGTACTTGAAAGTAGGGAAGCAAAAATACTTACAATAAGGTCATGATGTGCCCATTCATGCTTATATCAAAAATATCCTGTCTGTGGTGAAATGATTCACTTTGGTTTGGATAAAAGTATCTGATATTCCAGGATGACAAGTGGTTTGCAGAACAGCTAACAAAAATATTAAAACATTGTCTTCTTAAGGCAATATTTTACTTACACTGATCATTGCTCAACAAATCTAGTACATAATTTTGCGTAGGTATATGATATCTTTTAATCCTAAAATTTAAAAATCTGAAAAATCAAATGTGGATCATTAGGTGAGAAGAGAGGACATCAACAGTATGCTAATACAATATTAAATGTTTTTCCAGTCGTAGGTATTTTAGTTTTAACTTTAGAGCTTCACACCTATTGATTTAAGAAAAAAATCCTCACTATTGTTTTCCAGGTTAGAAAATGATTACAGAAGATAAGGATTAGAAGGATAAAAGGGAATATAGGTCTTTCACGACAGTCTGTTCTCTGACCCATGGGACAAAATATCCAAATAATGAAATTAAATTATTGTCCTTTGCACAATTATTGGCACTGGCTATGAAAAAATTAACACTTTAAAGTGGACATTGGGAGTTTAATTATTACTTTGTTTTTCTTAAGAAGTAATTGCGTAAGTCTTGCTCTAGGGATTAGGGTAGAGCTGAAAGTGAGAAAGGAAGCAATGTTAGAGTTTGTAGTTTTCTAATACTTTATGCTATTTATTTATTTTATGTTTAAGTCTGTGGCTTCCTGCCACAGGAAAAGAAATGTGGTTGTTATCAGTAGCTCGAGGGCTATCAGAGTGCACACCATCTATTGCAGGGCAGTCAAAGTGACAAGAAAGTGGTAACCTGCCAGAGGGTGAAAGGAAAGGAAGGAGATAGTAAGAAGACAGTGAAATAAAGAACATATGAGGGGAGAAAAAATGGTAGAGGGGTTAATGTAAGTTAAGCACAGTGACAGAAATGACGTCAAGAGGCTAAAAAGTGAGTTCACTACCAAAAAATGAAAGTCCAGTAGCAAACTAGGCAATAAAATGAAGCTTAGTAATTAGAAACCAAGACATTTGTGCTACCCAAAACATTTGGAAAGGGATCTGCCTTTGGAGCTGGATAGCCAGCTTAACCAATGCTATTTTAGAGGATCAGTCAGCTGTAGTGTGCAGAACCAAACATAAAAAGCAAGATAAGGGGAAACACGTGAGGCATCAGCAATTCGTAGCACTGGTTCTAACACACAGGCAGAACAGGCAGTTGCCTAAGGCAACAAAATATTAAGTGCAGCATATTGTTTAGTGACCATTTATTGTGCCAGTGGAGGTTCACCTGCATGAACATTTTCCAGATTGCCTGTGGCAGCCAAAACTGTAAGGAAGGTGCTGCTACTTTCAGTCAGATATCATCAGTAAAAAGATCAGTTTTTCTTAAATGATGGAAAAAATGCCAAAATGACTCATCAAAACTAGAAATGAGAATGATGGGAATTATTCCCAAAAGTCTATTTTGTATTTTACAGCTGTAGTTCCCACTGTGTGTGTGTGTGTGTGCATGCCTCTGGTTTTAGTTTGTGTGATTGGTTATTTTTTTTCAGAAGCTATTCTGATGCCAGATCCTATTGCTTCTGGAAAGGCTCACACTTGTCTGAGTCCTCTGTTCTCTCATAAGTGCAGTCATCCTCAATACCTAGGGATCTTTCAGTGACCTTAAAGTCAGATCAGTCCGGCCTGAATTAAAGCATTTAGAATTTTTGTATCACACCATACAATGTAAAAAACAAAACAAAACAAAACATCTGGCTATTTTCAAATGCTACCCCTTTGGAAGTTTTATATGCAATGATTATGTCCAGAAATGTTTTGGCTTCTAATTTTTTCCTATGTACTGTATTCCATATTTTCATAGTTATATATGAGGAATTGCCCTTTGTGTTTGAAAATGAGTTTCTGATTTTCCATTTTCACTTTTTTTACTGTCTTATTTTCTTTTAAGTTCATTACAGTAATTTTAAGTTGCAATATCATAAATTACAGAAAAAACTCAATACTAAATATTAAATCTTTTGTCTCATACTGCTTCTTTAACAGAAGGAAACTAACCAGGAATACACAAGACAATTGTTATGATGACATTTATTTGTCAAATGACAGCTACATAGATTGTGTTCATCAAATGGTTTCTCCTCACTAAGTCTTTGGGATTTTTATGAGTAATTACAACTTTAGACCACATCTGCTTTCTTGTCTAATTCTATAACATGAAAGACAATCACTTAAAAAGAAATCACAAAACATTATTTTGGGAAAGAAATTGGAAGAAATAGCAGCTCTATCTTTCATCAAAATTGTCAGTTTGATGCACAAAGAGAAAGAAAACGCTTCAGTGCTACAATGACCTTAAAAATTATTTCTTTGAACTGTGAGCACTGCTTTCTTCAAAGACTGTTTTTTGGTTCTACGCTGAAGAGAAAAAGAAAATAAGATAAATAATGTCTGAATCCTTAACTAATGTGTGTTAAACATTAATAAAGTAAAAAAATATGCAAAGTTTTACCTCTTTTCTGATGCTGTGCACATTTTAGCTCTCTTCAGAAAAAAAGCTGCTCTTTCTTTCTTTCCAGAAGATTGATATTCAATAGAAAATGTAGATTGAAAGGATAAAGATTTATGTAAAATTTAAACAAAGCAATCAGTTAAGGGCAGGAAGAGAAATATAGGGACTTGATAACTGATGAGAAAAAATGGTAAGATCTATACTTTATATACAGAGCAATAAAGTATAAAATCAATAACTGAGAAGAAACTAAATACTGAGTGCAAGCACCAGAAAATCATCATACTCTATGAAAAGAACATTGATTATTTTTTTTCCCAATGTGCTTTTTTTTTTTTTTTTTTTCTGGCTAGAATGCTGGGTGCTGAAGTAACTTTAGTGCAGAGAATGTCCTCTAAATTATATGATTTTTATAGGCATTGATGTACATAATGTGCTAATATTTGTTGTCATGAAAAGAAAAAGAGAAATTTTTTTTTACCCATCACATCTACTGTGACATCATTGTTTTTCATTACATAAGAAGAAGGGAAAGCATCTGAAACCTATGGTATAAATATGTCTGACTGCTTTACACATTTTTATGAGGTGAATTAATTTTAATATAATTCTTTTCCCCTCCTCCTTTGAGATCTTGACCATTGGCAAATATTTGTCAGTGATCAGTTAGAGTTAATTTCTAGTTAATTTCAGTTTGTCCTATTCAAGAAAGAGCTTTTAGTCAGAAATTGTGCAAAAAAGCTCTGGACAGGCTGGAGACGGTCCAGAGAAGGGCCACAAAGATGATCAAAGCACTGGGACCCTGACATAGGAAAAGCTGAGAACTGGGCTGGTTCAGCCTTGAGAAAAGAAGGCTTTAGGGAGGCCTTATCACCATGTTCCAGTATTTAAAGGGTGGCTACAAAGAAGATGGAGACCCCCTTTTTACAAGGATTCACATGGAAAAGCAGGGTAATGGGTACAAGTTACTCCTGAGGAGATCCTGACTGAACACAAGAGGAAAATTTTTCCCAATGAGAACAATCAGCCATTGCAATAATATCCACAGGAAAGTGGTGGATTTCCCAACATTGGACACTTTTAAGATATGGCTGGACAGCGTGCTGGGCCATCTTGTTTAGACCGTGCTTTTTCCAAGAAAGGTTGGACCAGATGATCCTTGAGGTCCGTTCCAACCTGGTGTTCTATGATTCTATGATTCTATCAAAGACCCTATTGCAGGTGCTGTTAACAAACCTTATGAGCTTGTAACATTCTGGAGACTGGTCCAAATAGTGCTGGGTTCAGAAAAAACAATTCTGATGATATGCAGCCTGACCAGGCTCCCCGTGAAACAAGTTGGAGTGATTCTGCTGACTCAAGGAACTAGAGCATTGTTGGAGATTATAAGCTGATTTGCAAAAGTTCTCTGCTTTGACTGGTTTTGTGGAAGCAAATGAGAATGTCTCTGTTAACATCTGAATAATTAACGCCATCCTTGGGTTGGGAAACATAACCGAATAGAACATGGATCACATCAAAACAGGGAAAAATCCTGTGGAAGAAGTGTCGCCCACTGAAATATGTGATGGCTAACAAGCAAAGGTACAGGCCAAAACAAGATAATTTATCTGAAATGACAAAGTAACCCTTACAAATATGTAAAGCTTTAGAAATCAGACATAAAGTACATCCTGCCTGAAATTCAGGGGCCTTGAAATGACATCGAGAAAAAAGAGGAAAGTTAAAACCAAAATGAAAATCCAAACACATCTCATAAAATCACAAATAAAGAACGTAGAAATGAAAACCAAAAATGAGATTTGCATATAAATTTGAACCCCAAACTTTCAGTTATTTCATTCATTTGGATACCAGGCAACTAGACCGAGGGCAGCATTCTGAGCAGCTGAAGATTGGGAAAATAGTTATGGCATACTTCTATTAAAATCTGTCTCCCTGGAAAGTTGTCAAAAAGTGACTTGTAGAAGAATTCTAGCTAAATGGAGAGAATGATAGCTTTAAGCCACCAGTGCTGTTCTTTGATTATCAAGATATGTCACTCAAAATTTGAAGCAATTTTGAGTAAACCCTCAGTTCTGCAGGTCAAAAGCCATATCTGTAGTTACATAACAAACTAAAACTGTATTTCTCACAAAGATTGAAATAAGAACCTTATCAGTACTCTGTGCATCTTATTGTTGTCATCTGAATTCATTTAATACCACTTTATCAACAATTGAACTCATATGCAATATTTAAATTTGTACATGATAATGCATTAATATTTTTGCTCCTGGAGATCTGACATTTCCCTTTTTGCCTTAATAAACTGTAAGTTCAGCTCTCTGCCCTCCAGCTCTTTTATGCCTTGTCCCCCTTGGAAATACTGGGTGAACATTTACCTCTATGTTATACAAAATCAAGGTATGAAATCCACGGACAGTTTTAATTGATAATAATCTAAATGTAAGTTTTTATAGACAGGGACTTTTTGTTTTTCAAATAACATTAATCTCATTCTGATCTGTGTGTCTAAAAAGTCCAAAAAGACAAATTATCAAAACTATATAATCATCAAAACTGCTACACATTTCAGAGTGTTTCTGATTTACTCCACATTAATCCTTTGGGATGTGAAAACTCAAAGGAACACGAATCTTTGGGTAGTCTCATGAAACTGCAAATATTTGCCATTTGTCAAGAGAGCTGAAGAAGAAACCTTCTCCACAAAGAACTATTCCATGATGCTTTTATATTGTTAGTGTGCCTGTAAAATTTCAGCAAAGAAAAAACACTCCAGAGACAGTGACATTTTGGATTATTTCCCTGATGAAAGCATTATTGTCCCCAAAATTCACTTTTTCTGCTATCCTAACAATCTGTGTCTTTCTATCCTGATTTTATTTAGCAAACAAAATAGTTCACTATCATTGTAACATCATCAACAACAGCCTGTTTTTTCATTAAATCTCAAAGCAGATTGTCATTAAATGCTAGCCTGTTATGTCTTTCACAGATATTTGTAAAAACCTGTGGTTTTGCTGTCTAATGTAATTGCAACATATTTTCCTTTTCCTACATGTGGGAAAGGCTTTTGTTTCGTTCAGGTTTTTTGTTTTATTAAGGTTTGATCCAGTTTAGTTTGTACACCCTGAGGTCTGTATTTGGTTTGGAATAATGATATACTTGCACACAAACCTGAGTATCAGCTGACTGCTATACAAACCATACGTCTATTACAGACCCAGCCTCAGTCAGTAATTCTGTGACTGATCATTGCATAGCTTCTTTGAGTTTAAAAATCAATCCAAGTTTTATATTGAAGATTTTGTACACTTCTGTTCAAAGACCAGGACAGAAAACACATGTAATATTCCAGGAGCCCAGGAGAAAAAGCTAACAGAAACTGTGGGCAAAAACTTGGCCATGAGGAGCTGGCTAGCATTAGAAGCAATAGTGCTTTTCTGGTGCTCACTTTTTTTCTAGGCTTGTTCAGCTTTGGAAGACACCAAATCTTTCTGGTTTCCTTGCAGTTGTCACAAGAAAAAATATTGTGCATTTCCCAGCTCTTCCAGTGAATTATTTATTAGATTTCCCTGTTAGATTTAATTGTCTTTGATTCTTTACCAAAGCACTGTGACTACAAATTCAGTCAAACATTTTCCTATTTGTAAGAGTAAACAGAGACATTACTTTTCTTCTTAGTAATAAGAGTCTAATTTAGTCAAAGCTTTTAAAGAAAAGCTTAATCGAGATCCTGGTGAGGGTAAAGAGGAATTAGATCCACAAAAGCACCTAAATGGATTTTGTTTATTTTCAAACTGTGGTTTTAAAAACTCCATCTCAGTAGTTAACAAACTTTGAAGACATGAAAATATCTTTGGGCCCATAAGTTTTATTTTACAGTTCTCATATACTTCATATTTTATCTTTTTGCCTGTTATGAAGAAAGAAATGCTACTCCAGGCTGAAGTCTCTCTCATGTCAGCCTAACCCATATTTAGAAATCTTCACAGGTTAGGAGAGTATATGCTTCTCAGAGCATGCCTGTATACACCTAGATGAGCAAACTCACAAAGTATGGGCTAGGATGCTTTGGAAGTAAAAGATATGTATTAGGTCCTCATCCAGACCTCTTGACTGAATACTCTTACATGTAAATTTATGGAGTAAGAAACAATAACATCATTAACTCTGAAAAGAGTGACTTTAATTTTTGAAAGATGTCAGTAAAGGTTGGAAAGTAGTGCCTCCCTGCATACAAGACACTGGTAGATCAGTATTTTTTTCAGGTCATCAGTAGGTAGTAGTCTGATGATAAAGCTGGTTCTTTTGTATTCCCTTTTAAAGCACCTATCGTATATATATGTGTATTTATATATAATATAAATAGATGATATGCCAGATTACGGTTCTGTATTTAAAAAACAGGAAATTATTAAAGTCCAACATCTTTTGACAAAATATGTACTACTCCCTTAGGCCCATCTCAGTTGATCGCCAGAGATTGTTAAGTGGTTTTACTCCTACATCTGTAAATTTGAGATTAAGAATCTGTTGCTTTATGAGGTGTATTCTTTTTATAATTACATTGTTGTATTTTCAGAGTCTTAAACAAATAATTTTAGAACAAAATCTTACCATGTTTCTATATGTGCTTATATCTGAGTTCAAGGGATCTACTCATACTTCAAAAAATAAACACATGCATGAGTCGTTCCAAGTTTAGGTCTCTATTGCTTCATATTACTATATATTAATACTATAAAATTATCTTTCCATAGAAAATAGACAGTAACTTTTATATCACTCCTGACAGCTTGTGAAGAAACTAGGAAATTAATATTGAATGTATGTACATTTGATATAGCAATTGTCTTGCAAAAATTTAGCACTGTTGGCATTAGTCAAGAGCAAATGGATTCCTGTGGGAAAGAGAAAAACAAGGAAAACTGGAGTGGAAGACTAGGTTTAATGAGTACTTTACTTCAGTTGTTGCAAACTTGCAGGCAATTACAAATATTTACAACTCCTAATTTTGGGAATGGTGTATTAAACTAAAACCACTGAGAACAGTTCTGGGTCCCAGTTCTAGATGCTTTGCATAGTTTCAAAACAGCTGTTAGAAAGTTGCCCTAAAGACTCATTCTAGGCTTTCTCAGAAGTATATACAATTATCCTGTACAGACCTTTAATTCATGAGACACTGGCAGCTGTAATGTTTTTCAGCTGGTAGGAATTTCAACAGAACATTTTACAGTAGATGTGTGTGTGTGTGTTTGCATATATGTAGCACAGAGAAAGCTTAAAGGAAAAGTATTGCACAAAACATCATAGGTCATTGAACATAAAGAAAATACTAAAAGATTAGAATGTTTAGCTGTAATATGTTGAAAACCAGAAAATTAGATCACTATTACTTTTCTGTTTTCTCCTATGCACCTCTTTTTGGCTTAGACTGAATTGTCATATGTCCATCGCTGATAACTTAGGCATAGCCAGAAAATTCCTGAGTGAGGCCTACTGTGCAGGCACACAAAAGCAAGAACTTTGTAATGTAAAAAAACTGATTTTCAAGACATAAAACCCAGTTTTTCACATTCATCATCATAAGGAGGGCTGAAGCATGCAGTTATATAATAGGCTCACACCGCTCACCTCATGGACAAAATCACAGGACAGCTGGAAAGCTGGGATCTCCTGACTTTCTCTTCCATGCTGTTTTTCATGCTTTTCCTAAGTTGCCTCACACCCCCTGTCTAACTTTGGGTATAACCAGAACACCTCTCCGTGCCCTCCCCCCAATAAGTACAACTGTGTCAGATGTTGGTGGACTTGATGATAGCATGTGCACTCTCTGTGCTTAGCTTGAGGGAAACAAGACTCAAAGAATTAAAAAAGTATATGGGTGGGGATGACTCTTACTGTCACCAAGGTAAGAGCTACCCCAGTATGAGAAAGGAAAGGAAACACTAAACATAGCAAAGGACATATGGCACAATATATAACACCCAAACAACTTTTGGCAGCCTAATTCCCAAATCAACTCTTGATGTAAACTAGCTATAATCTTCCACTGTCACAAGTATCTCACCTCCCCAAGGAATGTCCCAGCCACCAGACTGCAGTTTCTCTGAAGACAAGGAAAAGGAGACGATTTGAAGTAAAATTGTGCTTGTTATTGCATGTGACATATTTTCTCTCAGCTGTATCACTCTAAGTGCTCCTGAAATGAAAGATGAATCATCTAAGAAAAAATCTACATTTTTATTCTTAAATCCCTCCCAGAACAAATAGGCCAAAGGGTTGAAAATGTGCCTGTACAATTAAGAGCTGAAGTTCTCTACAGCTGAGCTTCTAATTCACTTACGTATGTCGGGCAGTTTTCTTTAGACCTCTGTAAATTGCTGTCATTCTTTCAGAGCCAACAGACCAGTCACAGTCTGTAATACTAGGAAACCTGGCCTTATGTTTCTAATGACATAATTATTATGATATCTTTCAGTAGCTATGCTTCCCTGAGAACATTTTATCTTTCTATATTTTAAATGTCAAGTATTTCCATAGGATATAGTTATCAACAAACTGTAGATTTAGAAGAAATTGTTTGCTTTATAGAACAGACTAAGATGAATTACAGACTTATGCAACACATTTTATTTTACAAATGTTTATACAGCAGTGCCTTTGCCCAGATTATTGTACAGTCTTTGCCTATTATAATTTTTCTTACCTGTGTAATCTTTAAGAAAAGTTATGAGACCACATGGTCCATAAAACTGTGGTCAATATAAAACATGGCAATTTCAAAACTTCAGTTGACTCCAGCTCAGTTTTCTCAAAAGTCCTTCTTCCTTCCCTTAGATAATCAGAGCTATTAGAATTAGATAACTGCAATAAAGTAACTGAGAAAGAGCAGTAGCATGATTAGTGTAAACCCCTGTACTTTGTTTGGCTAATAATGGCTGCCTGAAATTCAGAGTATGGGAATTTACATACTATGTTAAATTACTACAATAGGACTGTGCTACCATTATGCAAATATAAGTGCAAGAAAATGAATGACTAAGAAATAAGTATTCATACTGAGATGTAAGGGTGAATTGGGTAAAATATAACAGCATTCCTGAATTCTGACTGGCTGAAATATTTCCAATTTTGAAGCAATAGTGCTGGGATACTTAAAATATGCAGAAATATAAAATAGGGAGAGAAGGAACAGAGCCTGGAACAGTTTTCAGTGAATTTCCTAGAAGGTAATTTTCTGCTAATATTCCTATTGCAAAATGAAGATAACATTTGTTCACTGTATAAAAATGTCTGGGCTCTTAAACCAGTAATGAGCTCTGAGACCCTTAAATGAAGGAGATAAGCTGGAAGTCTTATGTGCTATGACAATGACGGTTAGTGTTAGGAATATGTTAAAAATTACAATTATTTTATTCATTATTCTATTTAAGTTATCTGAAGAATATTATGTTTTTATGACATTTGGAAATTATATTGAATTTTGGCTATTGTTTGAAGTTAGGTATATTTATTCTGGATATAAATATTATGGAATGTGTCAAAGTATATCATAGAAATTAGGCTTTTCTTATTCTTTACTCATATCCCATTTAGAGCTCATTAAATAGCATGTTAAAGTATGCATTCACTATGCATTCTAGGTATTCTAATTGTAAAGGGGACCAGGGACCCTGCTCATCTCAGATCAAATTATGCGGTAACTATTGCTAAGATGATGTCAAACCTGTTACACAGGATACAGTGATGGATCTAGGAAATAGATATTTGTGTTGACCTCTTCTGTACGAGATTTTACTGACATTTATGCAAAATTTTCATAGGATAAGTCTGCTGCTTGAGAATACATCAACAATATTAATCATTAGTTAGACTGTGTGATTCAGCATGAAGTAGCCTGTCATCTAGACTGCAGGACTTCAAGGAAATTCTGTCTCCGGGAGATTTTCCCCCAATCTATTTGCTTGTTTTAGCAGCAGAATGAATAATCAAGCTCGTAACATCTCCTTGGACACATTAGCAAACAATAAAAGAAGTTCTAGAAAACTGTGGATAAAAGCTATGGTTTCTGCTGCTTACATCACTGTTTACATCCTATATTTTAAGTCAGACTTGCTTTGTTTTTCTTTTTTCACTTTTCAAAATTGCAATCGTGAATTCACTGGCAGAAGCTATAAAATATCACAATTAATTTTTCTTTGCTAGAATTGTTGTCCTATGCCACACTCCACACAGACGTTCTCACACTTTATGCCTGCCCAGTCCCAGTTTACAAGCTCTTTGTTGTAAAAGGATTTCCACTTCTGAAGATAAACCATTGTATGAGCTCAAGAAAGAGAGGAAGGAAAGGGATGGAAATCAGGAGAACCAAAGGTATTTCTGCATGGCATAGCACCCACGAAATGCCATCCATCAGATCATGTTGCTGCTGTTTGTCAAAGTCATGTCTACAGCAGGTCAAAACTGTCAAGTAAGCATTTTTCTGTCAACATGGCATTTTACTTTCCTGTTGACTGATAATTTCCAAGTGAAAATGGTAGAACTAAACAAGGCATTACCATAAGCAGCACTCACAACTATGAAATGTTGGTGTGAGGTGGTACCAAGAATATTTTGAAAAGCAGCAATGGGACATGCAGAGACACTTACCAGTGACCCTTCCTCCAAAGGCCCTAGTATAAAATTCACATGATGATGTCAGGGCTTCAAATAGTCTTCTTTTTCAGCTGAAGAATTAACAGTTAGAAATAATAAGGGAATTTAGACTCCAAGCTTGTTTTTTTTCTGTCTGTGAAATGAAATGACATGGCCGTATGTTTAATGATGAGAGAAATAATCACTAATTTCAGAAAGTAAATGTGTAAGGACATCAGGTGAAACTGAGAATGGAAGCTGATTGTAAGCAAGAAGTTAGAGGAGACAGATGCTGAATATTAGAGGTTTAATTCCTCATCACATGTCTGTCTGTCCACACTGCTGGCCAGAGTAAACTATATGAAATAAGGACCATATGAAATAGGGTACTTTATATGTTAACTTCCCATTCTGGATCTTCACAATAGCCTATAATGCAATTATAACATTAAGAGACTTAAACCAAAAAGTTCTTATGCTGAAACATCTCTCCATGTTTATTTTTCTTAGTTATACTCAGAAGATTATATAAAAAACATACCTGCAAACATTGAAAGATATTATTTTAATCTGCATTCCATACAGTCAGAAAAAATGTCAGCACAGAAATCTTTAAAGTTGCAATTGTGACATCATGAAGTAATCCAGAGTAATTTGTATATGTTAGTTAATAAACAATGTGACAATATAATGCTTCAGTTCTGTAAGCTTTTTAAGTTTCTTCTGGTTTGTTTTGTTTGTTTTGGTTTTGGTTTGGTTTTGGTTTTTTTTAAGGAGATATCTACCACCATCTCCCTATGGGTATTTTTATAAATATATATCTGTAAGTAAGAATATTATAAATAAATTAATAAATAAAGGATCTTAAATTATCAGAACCAGAGTCCAGTTCTACAATATTTCTCTTTCAATTTTTTGCTTGTTTTCTTGCTTGGTTTTTTTTATGTTCAATTTTGACTCAGTTGCCTCCTACCCAATTTCTGATTTGGAAAGCACAGAGGAACACAGTAAGAAGATGCTGTGTGTCAGGTAAAAACACAATAAATTTTTCACATATATTTGCCACTCTATCTGTTCGAAACAGCTTTCAACGCGTGTTGAATAATATTAGGGCAGTGAACCATGAATGACTTTCCTGCAGTGGAGACAGTTTTTCCTAACAGTACATTAGATTCACTCTAACACAAAAGAAGAAAAAGAAATGTTATTGTCTTTTATTCTCAGATATTTCATGGTAGTACAGAAATATTTGAGAGTGAATGGTCACAGGCATAATTCCTTTTCTGATGGCAAGATGAAGTAATAACCACAGTAATTTAATAAATAATGCTATACAGTACTCTGACCTACATCTGAGTTAACAGTGACACATAGAATTATTTAGACAAAGAAGTTGAAGATTAGGGAACTGTACATGGTCCCCAGGTTGAACTAGAGAAAAGGGAGAAGTAAATAGCAGAGGAATAGATAGCAGAAGAAAAAGCAGGCGAATTTCTTTTAGGACAGTGAGTTGTGACAATGGCTTAGAAATGTGAGAGCAGCCTTCTTTGACACAGCATTGATGTAAACAGCTTTGAAGCCAGAAACATTAGGTTTCTGACAGTGATATAACTGGAGAGTTTCTGTACCATATTTTTTAGAGCTGCAAGTCAGAGAACAGAAGCCTTCAAATAAGTGCTGATTGAGTGAAAGGGATATTTTGTATTAGCACTTTTGTGAAATGAAAGTTTGCCCCACAGGGCAAAATGTAATCAGCATCTTTCACAACCAGGACCACTCTTTCTCTGCCTAGCACTATCCATCATGTTTGCTATTGATCATTCTTCCAGGGAAGGAATAGCAATAGCAATCTAACGTCCTACCTTACAACATCTAGGAGATAAACTGATGGCTTGATGGAATTAAAGCATAATTTAGGCCTAGATTCTGGTAGATAGTCACTGGTTTGACAGTGCATTCCCTTCGTTCCTGAAAAAAATTGATGTAAATTTTTGCTGCTCTGAGTAGGTAGTATGTTTAACGTAGAACAGAATTCAGACTATCTAACATTAAACACCCAATAGTCCAGTTGCATCTTTCTAGAGGACAATTCAGAGGACTTAGAAAATTGGCCTCTTAGGTTTCATATGCCCCTAACTCATTAATTCCAAGAAAAGGTAGAAAGTTTCTGCAATAGGTAAGCAGATATTACATGCTCAAGATATCTGGATCCAAAAGAATGCATTTGCATTGATGCAGCAACCATGGGAAAAGAAAGAGAACAGGTGAAGTGATGTTTAACAAATATTGCTTCAGTAATTCCACAGACTCAGAAAATTCCTGAAGGCTTAAACCATACTTACAGTTTGTAGAATGCCTGAAAATGTTCATGAATTGCTCATGTCTTGACTTTGGGCCATCCGGTTTCTAACCAGGCAAAGTAATGAGAAGGGATCTATTTTACCATATTTTACAATGCCTATACAAAAGATAAACATCCAGAATATCAAGGAGTAAATGTATATAAATTCAAATGCATCTTTTCCTCACTAATATCTGTGCATCACTTTTCTTATTTCCTGCTTAATGGGAGTCCATGTTGTTAGACAACGGCTTTCTCAAAGACCTCAATCTTTGACCAGTTTCTCATTTTGCCAGTAGCTAGAGAAAGTGCTTTTCATTGGTTGTGCACCAGTTGCAGACAGTGCCAAAAGAAACACTGACCTAAATGAGCATTGGTGGTCACCATTGTCTTTATGTTGCAAGCAGAATGATGTCAACTGATGTGAAAGAGCTGGAAGGTTAAGATATGATTCTTCCTCTAGTTGGACAGTGAGAAAGAGGTTGCCTTTCTTCACAGCTGTTTACATATATAGAGGCATAAGAAGGGGCTTAAGCCTATAAGGTTTGGCTATGATATTTCCTCATTCATAAAGTAGTTGTCTTCTTTTGCTCTGGTGTTTTTTTCTTTATCCCATACTGATATAAGGGAGGCAATTATCTGCAGAAATAATATTCAGGAAGTACCTTTCAATAGCAAATGTATTGGATAAAATTTAATTTCTTGAAGGATTAAAAATGGATCTAAAATTAAATTTCTCTAAACCAAACTGCAAATAGAAAGAGGTACCTGTTAAAATTTAGCAATATGTATATAGCGGTTTATAAGTGCATTCACAAAAGATGAGTGCAGCTCTTAATTGCGTGCTTCCTAATTACAACTGTAAATCTTGTGGTCTAGAGGTTTCTATTGGATACAACAGAAATACTTCTGAAAGACCAATTCCTATGGTGTTTAGTCATTCTTTAGTTATTAGTCATCACATCATGTCCCTAAGAAAACTCAAGAGAATTTTTAGGACTTCAAGTAATAACTAAGCTCTTTTCTAAAGATAGATAAAGCAAGTTCGCTTGGTATCTCTGTGTTGGCATCTTAAGATCGCAAGGGGAAAAACATTTGTATACAGTATTTTCAGGAGGCAATACACAATAGTACAATCTTTGCTCCTCTGTTCTTTGATGAAAAGGAACAAAAAGATAAGATTTTCTAAAAATGGTACTTCTCAATCAAGGAGATATTTATTGGATGCTAGAAAAAATAACCACAACACACTCTACACTTTACTACATTTTTAAAGCCATTGAAATAGAGGTAGAGGGATATAAAATGTTACTGTTTGTTTATGCCAATAAAAAAGTGAATATCCTAGGAGAATTATCTGCAGAATCTCATTCATTTTTAAGAGACTGTATGAAAGCAATATGTCATCATTTTTGTATGGAGATATCTATTTCATGCTGCACAAAGTCAATTGTCATAAATGGGAATCCATATGTGAATTCATACCCTCCTGACAATGAACAAGGTCTAATTTTTATATCTCCTAACCTCCTGCTGTTTAGTGAGTTTTAGAACTGCAGAATTCAGATTGTTCAACTTTCTTGGCTTTACCAAAATGAATTTTATATTTCTATATAATTATCACAGAAACAAGCAAGACCATCACTTAACTAAACAAATGACCTGGGATAGACCTGGCATAACACATTTGAGAAAGGTCAAGGTCATTTGATCATTTCAATAGTTTCAAGGGACTGAAGGACTCTTCACAATTAGTACAACTTTTAAATCTTTTTAAGAAACAATAGACTGATACTTACCAGGGGAAGCTAAATCAAATAGTGATCTGAAAAATACTACAAATATTGGCCTTATGCAGTCTGCAAGGTGTTTCCTGAATATACAGACTTCACCTGAATATTTGCTAAAAGAAACTTTCATTATTCTGTTTCTCTCAGGAATGATCATTTTAACAGTCAAATGTTGCCATCAGTTTAATCATATTTAATTCATGTAACAGAGACAGTGGAACAGAGCAATGCCTTCTGCTTCCTGCCTTAAAAATGTTGGGATATTCAGAAAAGAGGTCATGCACAGGGCAGAGAGGGAAACGTTAAGTTCTGACTTAAGAAACGAGAATCTCATGTGTTCATGCCAAAAGTAAGTGAGGACTATCAGTATGTCTCCTATGGTCTTGGGAGTTAAAAGAGAAGTATATTACAAAAGCCTAATGTAAATCAGGCTTCATACACATTACTGTAATGGAGAAATACCAGATTACTGCAGCTGAAGACATGTTCAACAAATGAATGTAGCATGTGAAACACAAATTAATTTTCCATCTCTTAAATCCTAGAAGCTCGAGAGTATTTCAGAAATCAATCTAGGATCAGCTCCTTCTCTCTGGAGAGACTGATTTCCTATCAGGGGAACACTGAACTCTAGTAGAAGGTGAAAAGGGTATAATACTGTCTTTCTCCCTGATTTACTGTTTTACCATTAAATAAAACAGATAACAGTGTAGGATTACTGACACTTCCATATTGCTGTTTTCAGCATGCTCCCAGTGGAGGCTTGGCCAGGGGGATGGCCAGGGTGCCTCAGGCATTGCCCTGGCCCCAGCCAGGAGAAGACTGAATGCAGCTCTAAGAAGAAAGTGTAGGCAACTGTCTGCAAGTGATGCCATTCTGTTTGTCCGCAAGTGGCCCCTGGTCTGTTATATGTAGAGAGATGTCACTTTTTGACTATTTATCAGTCACCGAGAGAGTGAATAACTGAAAGATGCTGTGCAGCATGCCGTATCTGCATCTTCACTGTATGGCTGCAATAAACACCTTACAGGTTGACCAAACCTGCAGAAGATCACATTCAGGTAAGCTATGGTGTATGTCAGGCTAGCAGCCATGCTTCAGAATTTAGAGGTCTTGTGCTCAGAAAAGTAGGTTTGCAGGCGCTCTCGCCCTGTAGAGGATTATAACCTTAGTCTCAAAATACTGCGGATCTGTCCCCTAGATATACCTTTGTTCTCAACTAGTTTGCCAGATTTTCTGGAGGATATGTTATCAATGATTCCTGAAAGATAAGGTTATGATGTGATTATTAAATGTGATTTGCCTAAAATGCAGTTGGAATCACTAGATCATGTTAATATTCATATTATGGTCAGTCTGTAAGTCAAGTTACTAATTTTCTTTCAGCATATGTGTCCTCAAACCTTTTTAAGAATTATTCCACCTCAGGCTTTCTGCTGCTAAACAAATGTAAAGAAATACATATGTTTCTTATTCTGCTTTTAGTGTTAGTCAGATTTTTTTCTGATCTTTTCTGTTAAAGGAAGACTCTTGCCCAATTTAGCCAGGACATTTCTACCCATTATATCAAATGAGAGGACAGAGATTAAATGATCTCATTTCCCCTCACACATTTGATGTTAAAACAGAAAAACTAGAATTGCAAAGCAAACATAAAAATTCAATGAGTGATTCTAAAACCTGATGAAAATTTTAAGTTTGGAATTCAATTACCAAAAAAGGATAAATGAAAACACCTCAGAAATAGCAATACAAGCCACAAACATTTCTAATTATAACCAGAATAAATTAAAAAAAGTCATTTTTTTCACATCAGAACTGCCAAAATATTTTAAAATGCACATATTTTAATTTTTAAAGCATATGTACTCTGTACAATTTTTCATTTTTATAACCATGAGTAATCATCTGGATTTCAGAAGTGGACAGTTCTGAGTAATAAACACATCTTCACCAAGTAATCAAAAACTAAATAAATTATTATTTATGCAAAATATCCTGATTTTGACCATTCATATCAGGTGAAAAAAGGTTTTTGAGAATGGAGAACCATGACATAGGCTTTTCTGATTATGTTCCCTATCCATTGATAAGTTATATATTCTGCCCTTTAAGACTCAAATAAAAACTTGACTGAATCTCCAACTGGACATTTATGATATCAGACTTGCATAGGACGTCATAATTCTGAAATATTTAATGTAGAAATCAACAGAAATAACTAATTATCATTATTGTCTGGGACACAGACTGAAAAGGTTTTCTGGGCTTGCCCGTTATACATAATCATCTCCGAAATACCATTAAAGTTTTTAATACCATATTATTTTAATGACAAAAAAGTGGCCCTATAACAAAAAAGAGCAATTCTGGATTGAAATAGAAAAAGATTTTAGAACACACTGTGAACACTGAAACAAGATATTAATGTATTGAGAAGAATGTTACAGCTTCTTACACATAGAGATTCTGAAGTATTGTAATGCCACAACAAGGACTAAATTGAGTCCAAAGAAAGCTGGAAGAAAAAAAATTCTCTACAGTGATTTTGCATTGGCCATGAATCTAGAACAAAAATACTTCTTTTCTCTTTCCTTGAACTTTGAGGAAACCACATATGATGGTTGTGGCTGTCTCTTGAAGTGCATCTCTGGATTGCTGTTTTTTTTAAAAAAAAGTTTTGCTTAGCCACCCATATTTTTTTTAAAGTAAGCAATGTTTTCCTTACAGTGCAGTTCTTTGTGTTTTCTTGGTCATGTTCCAAACCCTGATAGGCCATAGCTTTTTTTGATATGCCAGCTGGGTTCAAGTTATTAAGACATAGACTTGGCAACTCTTTATTCATTGTGAATGAAAACACAAAAAAGTAAGTAAGCTTCTTCAATGATAATTTGCATTTTCTGTATGCATATTAATAAAGGTAAAATCTGACTAATAAGTTATTATTTCCACAAGGAATAACTTCAAAACTTTAACTACACAGTACTGAGTAAAAAAATCTATTTTGTGTCTAGTTTGCTAGTATTGATTTGGGCTTGAGATACGTTCTCACTCACTCTATTATACCTCGACTATATGTGATTTATGGTAATAGCTACTTTCTGCATCCATGACTCCCATTTTTTTGCCAAAATTCCCACTGGTTTCAAAGGTTGAAATAGGCTTTTAATGCTGAGTTGAGACTACTATTTATATCTTTCTGGAGGAGAATTTACTCCTGCTGTGTCAATCTGTAAGCAAGACATAAAGTATGACTGCTTTAAAAGAAGCTGCTAAATGCACAGAAAGGGGAGCTGTGGTGGTTTAGTCCCTGCCGGGGTCTGAGACCACTCGGCCGCTGCCCCTCCCCCAAAAAGGGAATGAAATACAAAGCCCCGGGGCTGAGATAAGGAAAGGTTTAATACAACAGAGCAACAGCAACACAACAAACAGCAACAATAACAATAAGGATAACAGTAATAACAATGAACAGAGCAAAATATCTACCAATACAGCAGTGAGCACAGAGCGATGGCATAACGCACGTGTTAACCGACTGTCTCGCTTCAGCGCCCGGATGTGACGTCAGTATGGTATCTGAATAACCGGGCTAGAGCTCCCCCCCACTGCTGGGGAAACTTAACCCTATCCTGGCTAAACCAGGACAGGAGCTTACAGCTGGACATCAAAGCAGGACTGATAATGCATGGAGATGCTGTTGCAGGAAACGCTTACCTGTGTGGTCCAGGTACATGGGGACTGTACTTCACCTGTACTTCTGAGACTTGTCCATGAGTTTAATTATCTGGAGTGATGAGGCTTCCTTAAAAAGGAGCCTAAATAGCTAACAAAACCACACTACTCAGAATCTATCAAAAGATGTCTAGGATTTAAAAATTCATAGTTCTCATAGAAACAAGAAACAAAAAATATTAACTTCATAGCACATGATAATCTTTCCATCAGCCTATATCCTATTAATATTCTGCAGATAAACATCTCTCTTTTACTGTCTCACAGATTTCATAGGTCCTGTCTGTACAAATAAATACAACAGGGTCAAGTTTGAGATGATACCATAGCTATGGTCTGTAACTGTTTCACAGTTACATAGTCTGTTATGACTGTGTGCTCACTCATTGGAGTGGCCCTTCATACAGCTCCAGCCAATATCAGGCGGCATTCTACCATGCGCTGCCCAAACAGACTTTGGCACAAATAGCACATGACAAAGACCGTGCCACACAAGCAGTTTTGTTGTTGTACACTTCTTTGGGGGGACAAGAGAGTATGGGCATGTGAACATGAGCTAGGCTATGTAATTTTGATCTCAGAGCCAGTGAACAGTTCTTGACATCCTTTATTTACCACTATACTCTTAGTCCCAAGGACTAACGAATGATCTCTATCTTTACAGAGAAGACATCTGTTGGCTCCTCAAATGCTAATAAAGCCTTTCTTTCAAGTTTCTAATTGATTAGTGAAAATATAGCCATCTGTAGTTTCATGCATGTTTTGCAACCAGCATAAGAAGTACCAGCCTCAATGCCATCTCCTACTGCTTTTAATACAACTGTTGGTAGCTACATATTACAGATCCATAAACTGAGAATAAAATGTGATCATAGTTGAAACAGTGCTATCACTTAAAGATAATTTGGGGAAAAAAAATCGTTTTTCTAAAGTTTTTTATAAAGCTGTGGATATTGGAAAAGATTGATGGATCAGGCTGTACTTCTCTAACATGTAAAGTGAATGTATTATTGTAGAAGGAGGAGTACTGCATGAAAAGGATAAAGTTTGAAGAAATACAAGTGAAAATTAATTTAGATTTTGAATTGAACAGTGACACTGGTGTCAAAAAGGAAGGATATGTATTTGTATTAATGATGTTTTAAAATGTTATGTAATAATCTAATTTGTTCCATTGTGATAAATTCCTGTTTGCCAATTAAGAAAGGAACACTGTGCCAAAAAGCTGACTAATTCCTCTTTCAAAGTGAAAATGATATGTCCAGAAAAGACGAGTTGTAATTTTAGAAAACAAGATCTTTTCTGAGAAGTGGTGGCAACAGAAGGTGTCCTGAGAATATAACTCATGGCCTGGTGCTTATGGCTGTTATCTACTTTGTCAACGGCTGAGGTCCAGCCCCTATTATGTAGGTAACATGCTGAACATTTCAGTGAATAAGCATATGCTGAACAACTCCCAGAGAGCACCAACTGTTTTAGCTGTTCCCACATAGAGATCAATTCTCCTGCTGTTGTCTAAGAAGCAAAATGTCAATTTTCTATTGGGCAAGATAGAGTTGATGGTACTTTACACCTGTGAAATGAAGACACAGAAGATAATATCATTAAGGCAACTCTTTCCTATAGTCAGCCCTATACTGTTGTTGGAGGGATAGAATTCAGGCCTCTGGTGTTTTTAGTCACTTAAAACCATATTTGAATAATATGTGTTTGAGTGTCAACAGAGAGACTGAGTGTTGTGGAGTTAGTTAAGTCTGAATCTGTGGGTTATTTCAAAATATAAAACCACCATAATATGTAGGTCATCAACCTTCTCCTCTTTAACAATTGAGAATAGGCTCTGCAATCTCATTCTCCCGTTGTGAAAGGCAGCAAGCCTCTTTTGTCTCTATGAAATGGAAAAATTTCTCCAGATTTATGCTACGGCCAGGGCGCAGGGGTGGTACAACACACCTTTGTCAGCACTGCTCAACTCAGCGTCAACAGCTGCAGACTGAGCTGGAGGTGGCACAGCCAATTGTTTGCTGGGTCTGATGACTAATCCTCATCTGAGATTCAGGGGCATTTCAAACATCCCAGAAAACTTTTTCATGCAGTCTACAAACTCAGGCAAACAATTTACTTCTTATGTCCCAAACAGTGAAGACTTTCAGAGACTGTAGTCACGGGCCCCTTTTAGTTAACAGGGCTATAGTACCATACTTTCCCCTCACTTGGATGTAATTTACTATTATCATTATTTCTACAAGTTTAGATACAGTATTTCTTAAATACCTTGGAGAACAGGCATCTTGGAACAGTAAGATTGATGTTTGCTTTACATTATTGCAGCGGGAACACACTGTTATGACATGCAGCCCAGATGATGGATAACTGCAGTCATTCAATCACTTTCTATCATTCCTAATACATCAGGCTAAGCTCACACATTAGACTCCAGAAGGTATTGCAGTCCACATTTCCATCCCTGTTCTAACACCATGTAATATGTAATACTTGCATTTAAATTTAAATAATTTTTAATGAAATCATTGCATCACTCACCTTGTAAAATATCATGACCTCACAAGAAAGGGTAGGAACTTTATTCTAGTTGTGAAGATAAATCTTTCATAGTCAATTTAGGGTCATATGTTATGACACTGCCATTGTTGTGTGGACTATATAGTTTCTTTCTCCCACACCCAGTGTGTTTCTGTGTTCTCCTAGGCTTTGTTTAGTAAAATAGAAGAAGACAAGCTGTTCTAGTCAAATGAAATGTTCTTCGTTCCTACACTGTGGTGGTGCAAAAATCCTGGGCCAAATTACCATGTCAGGAGCCAGCCAATATTGTGCTATTGTCTTGACTACAAGTGCAGTGAACTGGGGCAATCTGGCACTTTCATGTCCTTTATACAAGTGCAGTGAGTTGATGATTAGGCACTCCCTGACCATATCCAAACTCCTGCTGCCTAACAGTGAGTTCAAATGATTAGGCTCTCCCTAACCGTACCTGGACTCCTGCTGCCAGGGAACTATAAGTCCTGTGGCCTGGATTGTAGCCCACTCTGGAAGGTACCAGAATTACCTGACAAGAACTGTGACCAAAGTTAATCATCTTGCGATCCTATAAATAACAATCTTAAAGGAGACCCTTTGAGCTCTCTGGGATTTCAGCAGGCTGTGACCCAGTATCTCCCTCTAAGCTGGGCCGCCTCTCAGAACAGATTTTTGAGGATTTTGAAGAATAGATTTCTCAAAGACTTCTAAGATCATCCACTGGTAGATGTCAACAAAGGAAAAAGTTTTAAGATCATCTGCTGACAAACTCTGGCAAAGGAGAATAGTAATTAATTCACTATTAGATTTTGTGATGTTTCAATGATCATTTGGTACCAATTATTCACTATCATATGTTAACTTCTATATCTCTATGTGTGTGTTTGTGTGTGTGTATTCAATTTAGGCAACTTTATAGTTTTGATTATAATAAATTTTATTAAATCACCCATAAACCAATGATTAAGTATTGCTAAAATCATTCAACATAATCTTGCGGTTTACCATAATACTGTTAATAAATCTTAAATTGCTGCTACATAAAAATTGTGTAGGATCCATAATCATGCATTCTCCAACAAATTAGCAGAATAACTCAACAAGTTATTTTCCTTACCCTTTATGTCAATCCCATTAGACCTAAACAGCTGACCAAGTCTGGGACTAGGATTGGATCTAGCTGCACCTACAATTCTCTCTGAGAAGGAGTTTAGAAAGCAAGGGGGTCCAATCTGAACCTTGTGACATCTTTGGTAACTGTATAAATAACTTTAAATTGATCCTATCTTGATTTTCCTTTGTATATTTCTTCCATGTAGTAAGTAATAGAATGAACCTTGCCATTGAACATTGTTAAGTCACTCTTTTACAAACTCACATTAAAATCACTTTTGCTAATGCCTTGACAGTGATTATTTAAGTGATCTAAAACACTCATCCATGACATATATCCATCTTAGTAGCCCTTGACTGTAACTGTTCCAGTCTGAATTTTATTTTCCTGAACATTTGCAATCAGAATTATATGTAGCTTTCCAGAGACAGTGTCCTCCAGTGACCCTCATTACTTCTTCCTATACTAACAGTGAAGGGCTTCTGAAACCTGCTGTTGGCTTCCTTGCCCTTCTCATTTTAGACTAAATATGTCACAAGATTTAGAAGAAACATGATTGATTTCTAATTACACAAATTTGGATTTTGTAATGCTGCAGTTCTTTACATTTTTATTAAAGTCATTGAGTTGTTCAGTTCTATTTCATGCCTATATGATACGCCAGTTCTGTTTTGTTCAGACAATACTGTCTTTATTTTGTCAGCACTTTTACAAGCATATGTGAGGTTTCTTGCGAAAACCATTAATGAACCCATAAAGCAAGATAGATCATGAGACCAGTACTAGAGGAAAACTATTAGTAAGTGCTTTTCAATCTCATTTGACATCATAAACCAATAAAAATTAGTAAATTAAAAAACTTCTCAAAAACTTACATTTAATTGAAAATATTTATTAATTTAATAGTTACACACCTGATAAACTTTAAAAACATCTGATTATTAGAACTAGTTTAAATATATATTTCAGCCACTTTTACTGATTCAAATATTAGTAAGATTTTTTTTCACTAAAAATCCTTGTCAGCAAAGATGATTTTGATGGGCTTTAGAAGACAAACTCGTAAAACAACCTCAATCCAATCATACTTTTTTTTTCATTGCCCTAATCTGATCTGAGAAAATACATCCAGCCTATTCATATGCTTCTGAAAGTGGAAAGTGTACTCAAAAATCCACAGTTAAAACCAACCAAACAAAAAATAAAAACAGGGGAGAGTGAAATTTTTTAAAATAAATCCTGAAAAAAACAGATCATATACCAATGGTAGCTATTATTTTTAAATGTTGAATATCAAAAGCATGAGACATTATATTTTAATAGAACTTAAATTATGTACCTTGGAAAGGATTATCTTTATTGTTAGACTTGTGGTAAACAGCCTAACTATATCCAGTATGGAATTGTGGAAATGTGTCTATATGGCTTACTTTCTTCCTAAAGTTCATGCATTCTGCCACACAATATCTGAAAACTGTTGGAAGAAGATTTAACCTAATGAGTTACTGTGTAATGGAAGGATGAAAAGGCTATTAAGTTTCTGCTTTGACCATTTTATGGGCAATTTTCTTAGCATATTTTCTTATGATACTGTATATGTATTTATAATTTTCTTATAGCTCTTATATTTAAATATTATATATTTAGTTATTGAAAACCCTGATCATAAAAAATAGTATATATTGGGCAAAATTTGTGTTGTTCTTTTTGTACACTTCTGCTGCTACTTGCATTAACCATTTCTAGTTTCCTACCTCTTTCTCTTATCTCTTCATCATTTGGTCATGTTCTTTAACTTTTTTCTCAACTTTGGTCACTTTTCTTCAAATCCAGTGACCTGAGGAAGTAGGACACTTGAATATTTTCCTTGAATGATAAGCACCAAGGAAGATACATTATCATGCACTTTGAGTTGTTCTCTTAATTTCCATATATTTTTATATCTTAAAAATTTTGCTACAGAACTTTGTAACCAGAACTATAGTAGTTTAATTCTGTTTTGCTAACTGATGTCAAATCTAAATATAAGTATGTAGTAAATAAAAAATTTGCATTTTAGGTTATGTGCTTCTACTCATGCACCGCCATACACTATTGTTGTAAAGGTTTTATTCCACATTTCTCATTGATGGAAGCTTTTCATGAGTAAAAACAGAGGATGACAGGAGTTTTGTGAATATAACAGGTACAGATCTTTCTTTACATTGAGATTCAGATGCATTCATCTAACCTTATGTGGTTCATAAACCTCTTGATATCAGTGCCTTAAATTATGCTAAATGCATTCAATCTCTAGGATTGCATGATACATGCTGGTTGCTGGAAGTGGCGGTGAGGTGATCTGTTGTACATTTCAAATATATTTGTATCTCTAACGAGACCTTAATTCTTTCTTACACGCTGAAAAAAATGTTATTCTGGCCTGAAGTGTCACAGTGCTATGACCCATGAGTTAACAGATTATTCTCTCTTTAGAACTTGTCTTCTTTCTTAGAGTCATGGCTTTGGCCAGGTGGCTTTGATGTACATCAGAAGAAGATTGCATTCCCCTATCGCCTTCTTATGACCTTCTGTATTTTCATGCAACAACACTTACTTGCGTTTTAAATTTAATATAAAAATGCTATAAAAATAATTTTCAGTGGAAAGGTTAAGTCAATAATAGTCCTAAATCTAAATAGTTAGGGCAGAGAATATGGAATTTCTAGCTTAAGAAAGCAATACAAACAGTGAACTACACACTATGATATTCCCATTCAGCAAAAAATATCTGTCATATTATTTTCTCCTGGGCATAAAACTTTCCCTTTTTTGTTATACCTTTTCTAGCTTGAATAAGAAGTGCATTAACTAACAATCAGTGGAGTATTTTCATATTAAAACTCTGAGGTTTTCTGGTTTGTTTTTGCTAAATGCACAAAAGCTTTCATAGTGTATGATCATGCTGTACAGATCTTATACAGCCTCCAAATCAATATACTGCATTATTTTGATATTCTTAAACTAATAGTTTAGTTGGTTACTACATCAAGTCTTAATCAGAAACTAAACTTAAGAAGAATCTTTCATTTTAAAATATTATAGAGCCAGTTTACTTTTTGGGCAAATCAATGAAATATACCCACTTAACAGTGCTTCAGCAAACTGTACTGTAAAAATAAAAATATTTAACAAGGAAGGACTGTCTTTTGAGCTGTAACATCTACTTTTTACTGTCTGAAAATTAGTTAGGAGTGAAAAATTAGACTTTCTTTTCCTTGTCTCTCCCACAGGGCATTGTTTAAAGAAAATGGTTAAATCTTCAGCAGACAAATATATCTTTTCCTATGGGTGAAATGTTTTACTATGGGAAGTTAGGCCTGAAGAAATGGCCATTAAAGAGGACTTTGAGTTATACTGTGCATTAGTTATAAAACAAAATGAAGCAATTTTTTTCGCTTTAGGATCAGCTTCAAGAGAGTGATACCTGTAACGTAAAAGGTTTTGGTTTTTTTTTCACATCGTAGTGCCAGTAGTCTTTAGTCAGCCCTTTTCATGTGACCCTTCCCCAGCGTTCATGTTTAGAAACCAGAATACGTACAGATATAGAAAAACATAACTAAGCCAGGAGTTGATTTTTTTTTTTCTGCCATCCTGAATTATTCTCTTTCAGAGTCTGAATACTTCATTTAAGAATTTGAAACATATTTCTTGCCATTTAACCGCAACATGAAAAGTCTTAACTGCAATTATAAAGTTACTTTTTACTTCTGAGTAATGTAGTATCTAGTGCTATGAAGAAAAATAAAGTCTAGTATTGCAGGTGGAACTGAGCTACACAGTCGCTTATATGAATTTATTATTTGTTTTACAAAATAATGTTTCTAAAAAGAAAAATATTGAAACATTTAGAGTAGAAAGCATGAATGTTGTTTAGCTTAAACACAAAATAAGCTCTTTCTGCACAACTCAGATTAGTTTGCAAATAAATACCTAATAATACAATTCAGACACAGTAAAACTTCAATTTTCTAGAGAAAAACACATGGAAAACTGAATCTGACTTCCCTATTCCCTATGTGTACACAAAGGCAAACTACAATTCTAAGTTTTGAAGGATTAAACTTCATTTTACTGAAACGGTTGGGAGGACTGAAGCATGGAGTTCGTGCTTCCATATATGCAAACAAGGTGAACAAATGAAAGAATGGAAAGAAAATTCATAACCAAAATATTCATTATGACTTTTGTGTCGGTGTAGTATCTGATTACTTCTGTATTTTTCCCCTGAAAAGTGTAGGGTGATCTTCGGTCAAAAAGGACTGTGAAAGTGAAGTCTCCTTAATACCATGTTTTCAGATCTATGGGCAGCATTTTCAGACTAAGATAAAGAACTCCACACCAGTCACATTTATAGATTCTGGTTATATTTTTCAACCATGCATATTTTTAAACAAATTTAACATATGCAAGACTTCCAACAGCCATTCAACTCATAAGGTACCCCTTTTCCCTGAATATATTAAAAGACTCTCATCCAATATATAGTTAAAAAAATTTTTTCTATTTACTCTCTGATGTAGGTTGGAATTCAGATTGATGCAAACTGAGAATTTTAGTGGCTTGAATTAATAAAAATGGAACATTTAATCCATTATCATTGAGGATCATGGTGATTTTCAGGCTTTAACTCCCACCTACCTCAAACTTGCCAGGTTGTATGTCTAGTCCTCATTCTCACTGAAAAAAGTCCTGCTTATGTTCCAAAAACACTCCTATATTTTCTCATATATTTTAGCAATTTTTTTTGGCTTTTAACCCAAAGTATGCAAAAAAAAGTCTGTCTGCGACAAACACAAATGAAGAAAATCAGCAATAGCAGATTTATAGAGCTAACAAAAAATAAAACATTCTTATTAACGTTTCTATACTTCCAGCTGAATTTGTGCTTCATTTTTTATAAATGAATACAAAGATGTATGCTGATCATGATGAACAAACTATCAAATTGTGACCCTAGAAATTTACGATAAGTTTAAAGACTTCATGTTTTCCCTTACTACATTCATAACACTAAGCCTCTTTCACATTCAGTATTTTCTGTTGGTGCTGCTTGTTACATATTACATGATACATACAAGGTTTGAATAATCAGGTTAAGAAAAGTCAGTATTGTGAACCACAGTGAAGCAAAACCTAAAGGTTGACACTGTGCATTTTGGTGGAAGAATGTGCAAGTGAGATCTAATATTTCTAAAAAAGAAGTTCCAGATATTACTTGCTGATGACAGCAAATTGCATCTTAGGCTTCTTTGGGCTGAACAACTGTGAGCATCTTTGTAGCTTGAGAATATTTTGGTAAAAAACCTCTAAATTAGATTAAAAAATAAAATGTTCATTAATAATTAAAGAAAAATTAAAAGCTACAGATAAAAATTTGAAAAGAAAACAGAACTGTGTAACATTATTACCTCCGTGGTTACATAGAGCATATCTAGAATTTTGTAGAGAGAGAAAAGGGTTCCAAAACTTGATTCATCAGAAATAAACCAAGACAGTTAAAACATATACCAGTACGTGGGACATAGCTGAGCATAAAGGAGATAGTATGAGTTAACATACTAAAAAATACAATTTTGTTACACATAGCATTTTTTTTTAACTGTGCAGCAAAACAATTCTTTGCAGAATTTAAAACTTTGTTAAAATGAACATATTATATTTGCAGAGACTACAAAGTGGGGTTTTTTTATGAGCAAGGCAAAAGCATCAGTAGAATCATTTTGTAGTGTGAAACAAAAAGCTTAAAAAGCTCAAGTTCTCTATTTACATGGTAACAAGCTGAGCAAAAGATGAAAGGCAGAAAATGATGATGAGGAGCAAGAGAAGCAGAATTCACAATTACAATGCTTATTAAAAATAAAGTTGCTTAGCACTGGAAGAGAGAATACATATGGGAAAGAACCCTTTAACTTTTTTTGTTGTTTTGTTTTGGCTGTATTTGATAACCAGGTGCTATGTAACTTAAACTATGAGATGCTTATATAGTAATTTTGGATAGATTTCTTCAACTATACAGAGCCTATGCTATTCCACGTGGCATTAAAAAAGGATTGTCATAAC
Source organism: Strix aluco (assembly GCF_031877795.1). NCBI lineage: Eukaryota > Metazoa > Chordata > Aves > Strigiformes > Strigidae > Strix > Strix aluco. The sequence goes on along the minus strand of NC_133931.1, from coordinate 61,596,681 downwards.
TGTTTTTTCAGTTTGGCAGCAAAACTAGGGAAAAAGTACTTCAAAGTGAAAAAAGAAAAAAGTAACTTTTCCTTACCAGAAAGAAAAATTGAGAAAAATCAAATTATATTGTTATTGAACATATTTTCTGTTCATCCTAAAGCTCATCAGTCTGAGACACTTAAAAGAAAGAAAAACAAATGAAAGGTAAGGCTCATAAATCACATGTAGTTACTGTTATCTCAAATCTCAGCACTTAAAGTTGTCAAGTAGGATGCAAGACAAACAAATGAAAAAAAAAACAACCAACAAACCAGTAAGAAAATAAAACTGGTTCTAACTCTCTTCAAGTGGATTTTTCTACCTTCTAGTGGAGTGCCTTCATCTCACAGCTACTGAGCAACACTTACCAAGATAATGGCATTATAAAAAGAGTTTTCTGCAACTGTTGTTTCTGGATCTATTCCACTTTGAATGAAATAAGCATTTCTTAAGCATTAGACATATCTCATTAGAGAATATTTGTAGTTATGTAAGTGAAGAGGAAACCATAAGATTTTATCTAGCATGCCTGTGCCAGGGTTGAATGAAACTGTTGGAAAAGTCTGAAGGTCTAGAAAAAGTAACTCATAACATAACTTTCCTTCAACCTATACATGGTAATTCATCAGTTATTCAAAGTGGCTGTATTTTTATTAACAGAACAGAAACTCATAGGTGTTGGGTGTTTTTTTTGAAACATTTGTAATATATTAGCAATAAACTAAGTAAGGTTTTTTACAGTTGTTGATCAAGTTGTGACATTCTTGTACTCTTGACTTTTCACTGTTACTTACTGTAATGAATGATGGCATTGGAAACAGCTCTTATGAACCATAGAGAAGTATATAAAGTTTGACCACTGTCGAACAGGTCACTATATTGCAGCACTGCCAGGGCTGTATTGGATAATTCATGTAGCTCAAAAAAGAATTGATACAATTGTTTACAAGAGTTCACAACAATAGAATATTGGTAGCATAAATCTGTTTAATTAAGACAATGGGGTAAATTGACCCTAATTTTTGTTTTATCCACTGTTTAAATTACTCAAAAAAGAAGTGTTTTACTATTGGAATAAACCCACTTTTATTTGGTTTATGGGGCAAGGTTTTGGTAACAGGGAGGGGGCTTCAGGGGTGGCTTCTGTGAGAAGACACCAGATGCTGCCCACATGTCAGACAGAGCCAGTTCCAGATGGCTCCTAAACAGACCCACCGCTGGCCAAAGCTGAGCCCATCAGTGACACTGGTGACTCCTCTGTGATGCACAGCAGCTGTGAGAGAGGAGTGAGAAAAAACAAGAGGAACAGCCCTGCAGACACCAAGACCAGAGATGAAGGAGGGGAGGAGGTGCTCCAGGCACTGGAGTGGAAGTTCCCCTGCAGCCCCTGGAAAGGACTGTGGTGAAGCAGGTTGTCTTCCTACAGCCCATGAGGGACCATGCTGGAGCAGATATCCGTACTGCAGCCCATGGAGGACACCATGTTGGAGCTGAAGGAAGTTGAGCGTGTGGAGAGTCCACACAGGAGCAAGCTCCAGGCAGGAGCTGCAGCCCCTTGAGAGAAACCCATGCAGGAACAGGTTTTCTGGCAGGAGATGCAGCCCATAGGAAACTCAACTGGACTATGCTGTTTCTGAAGGACTGTGCCCCATGGGAAGGACCCACGCTGGAGCAGTTCATGAAGGACTGTACACTGTGGGAGAGACCTCATGCAGCAGCAGGGGAACAGTGTGAGGAGGAAGGAGCAGCAGGGAGGAGTGTTATGGACTGACCACAAGCCCAATTCCCCATCCCCCTGTGCCACTGAAAGGGAGGAGGTAGAGGAGTCAGGAGTTGAGTCTGAGAAGAAGGGGGAGGCGGGAAGGGGAAGGTTTTTAGTTTTGTTTTTTATTTCTCACTATCCTACTGTTATTAATTGGCTATAAATTAAACTTTCCTAAGTCAAATCTGTTTTGCCCATGACAGTAATTGGTAAGCAATCACCCTGTCTTTATCTAGATCCTCGATTTCTTTCATCTTATTTTCTCCCACTCTCCTGTAGAGGAGGGGGAGTGAGAGTGGCTTGGTGGGCACCTGGCAACTTTTAATAGTAAACCCACCACAACACTGCAAAAAGAGAATCTGATCAATGATTATTTATACCTAATTACATGTAAGTTTTCATAAGGCATGGAAAACAAATCATAGTTCCATTACATGTAGTAAAAGTATTTAAACTTTCTGTTCTACTCATGATTTTTAACAATATATCTTACAACACATAATGAGAGCAAAATAAGGTGCAGAATTAGAATAGAGCAAGGAAAGAACCAAATTTGTGATTAATCTTATAAATTTATAGTCTTATGTAAAAAAATTCTGGGATTAATTTATTTTGGTTCTTTTTAAAGGTGGATGTTTTGAAATACATGTCTAAGACATGTCAGCAGACATTAAAGATACTGTATTTCTTTTTCTTTTAAGGGCAGACACCTCAAGGTTTGAGATTCTTCCTTATTCTGATTTGTTTTCTTAGAGAATTACCACAGCACTACCTACTCCACACAATTTTTTCTTTTCTTTTTTTTTTTTTTTATTTTGAGAGTGTCTTCTGTGATTTCATTGAGCTCTAATCAATGCCAACAGGACATTAGGGAACAACTACAATGGCCTTCAGAAATATGTTGCCATTTCAAAAATCTCAAAGCTGTGCCTCTTAAATTCTGTTTGTGGATACCAATAAAGTAGCACAATGTGTAATGAAAAGCTATGTAGGACATTGACTGTTGAATCCATTTGAAATTTTATTGATTATCTGACTGGAAGAAAAGTGTTCTTTATTAACAGAAATATAGTCTATTGTATGTGTACCACAGCATTTTATTGAGTTAATGAGATTAGCAAATCCACTTTTATCTTCTGATGTGTTCACTGATTGATGGTATGCTAATACTTCTTCATTTTATATAACGAAAAACCCCAAAGCTTAAATGATAAGTAGCATGATTTTGGTTTTGTTTGTCCTTTTCTTGTCTGCATTTTCTTCCTTTCAAAGGTTAATAACCTTAAGAATTATTTTATCCAATCTTAGCACAAGCAGTCATTCATGGCCCTTTTCTAATTGCAATCAATTGGCTCCTGAAATGGTAATACCTGAAAAAGATTCTGTTAATGATTAAAAGAGGCAACAACCACATCTGCAGTCTGACATAGCTATATTTGTTGAACATACTGAGAATATCTCGAAATTAGTGTTTGATTTTTAGAAAATTTTGATTTAGATTGTGCAAAAATATGAATATAGCTTCTTGATTTCAACTGAGGAAAATTGCTTGCTTTCTTCCTGAAGTCATGTGATAAAAGGTCTCTAATGGTAAAAGACATCCAAGAATCTTCGTAGTTCCTGAGAAATAATTGCTTGCTGGCATATTTTTAATTCAGTATTGGAGGATTTTTTTTCCCCTTAAAGTGAGGAAGATAGACTCAGGTTACTCTGAAATAACCCTTCAATTGTGGTAAGATTTAAGCATGGAAGTCATGGAGACAGTAGAACTTGGGAAATAAAATGGTGGAGATTTCAGTAGGAAAAAGTCACCACTTTTAATTAAATTCTGATAGCTCCCACCCTACTGGAGACAAAGCTCAGAACTGGTTATATGTTCTTCATAGTTATTCTCTATTGTTTATCAAGTGAACAGTGAAATAAGTACACATTGTTTTGGCATGTATCTTGAAAAGTGTTTACAAAAGTACTGTAGAGGGAAATTGAGACATCTCTCAGCAAAGCAGCACCTTATTTAGGAAGGAGAAAGTCAACATGGGTTCACAAAGGGAAAGTCCCATTTAACTAATTTCATATACTTCTATGATAACATCACCTGCCTAGTGGATGACGGCAAGGTGGTGGGTGCAGTTTTTCTGGACTTTAGTAAGGCTTTTGATACTGACCCTCACATCATCCTTCTGGACAAGTTGTCCAGCTGTGGGATGAGCAGGTTCATGGTGCACTAGGTGAAAAACTGGTTGAATTGCAGAGCTCAAAGTGTTCTAGTGAATGGGGCTACATCTGGCTGGCAACCAGTCACTTGAACCAGGGTTCAATTCTAGGGCTGGTTCTGTTCAATACATTTATCAATGATCTGGATGCAGGGTTGAATGCACCATTAACAAGTTTGCTGGTAGCAAGGTGCTGTTGACTCTCTTGAGTGGCAAGTTGCCTTGCAGAGGGATCTAGATAGATTTGAGCATTGGGCAATGATTAATGGGATGAAATTTAACAAGTCCAAATGCCAGATTCTGAACCTGGGATGGGGTAATGTTGGGCACAAGATAAACTGGGAGAAGAGTGGCTGGAGAACAGCACCGCAGAAAGGATCTGGGGGTGCTGGTTGATGGAGTCAGCAGTGTGCCCTGGCAGCCAAGAGGGCAAACTCCACCCTGAGGTGCATCAAACAAAGTACAACCAGTTGGTCAAAAGATGTGATTATGCCATTGTATTCAGCCTCACCTGGAGTACTGTGTGCAGTTCTGGACCCCACAATTTAAGGATGTAAAGATCCTTGAATGCTTCCAGAGAAGGGAAAAAAAGCTGGTGAAAGGGCTGGAAGGCATGTCCTATGAGGAGCAGCTAAGCACTTTGGGCTTGTCTAGTTTGGAGAAAAGGAGGCTGAGGGGTAACCTCATTGCTCTCTACAGCTTCCTGAGGAGGAGAAGTGGAGAGGGAGGTGCTGAGCTCTTCTCCCTGGTGTGCAGTGATAGGACATGTGGGATTGGTTCAGAGCTGCATCAAGGGAGGTTTAGACTGGACATTAGGTAGCATTTCTTTACTGAGAGGGTGGTCCAACACTGGAATAGGCTTCCTAGAGAGGTGGTCAATACCACAAGCCTGTCTTGTTAATGTTTAAGAGGCATTTGAACAATACCCCTAACAACATGCTTTAACTTTTGGTCAGCCCTGAATTGGTCAGGCAGTTGGACTAGAATGATTGTAGGTCAATTCTGACTGTTTATTGTATTGTATTGTATTATATTGTATTATATTGTATCGTATCGTATTGTATCGTATTGTATCGTATTGCATCGTATACTGTTTCTATTCTATTCTATTCTATTCTATTCTATTCTATTCTATTCTATTCTATTCTATTCTATTCTATTCTATTCTATTCAGCACAGTTGAGGAGGAGATGGTTAGAGACCTGTTACACCACTTGGATGCACACAAGTCTGTGGGACCAAATGGGTTACACCCAAGGGTGCTGAAAGAGTTGGCAGACGTGCTAGCGAAACCGCTTTCCATGATTTACCTGAAGTCATGGCTAACTGGGGAGATTCCATTGGACTGGCGGGTGGCAAATGTAACACCCATCTACTAGAGAGGCAGAAAGGAGGATCCGAAAACCTATAGACCTGTCAGTCTGACCTTGGTACCAGGGAAGGTCATGGAGCAGATCATCTTCAATGCCATTACAAGTCATATAATGGACAGCCAGGGGATCAGGCCTAGTCAGCATGGGTTTATGAAAGGCAAGTCCTGCCTGACAAACCTGATCTCCTTCTATAACAAGATGACCCGACTATTGGACGAGGGAAAACTGTCGATATTGTCTACCTGGATTTTCGAAAATCATTCGACACGGTTCCCTGTAGAATTCTCATAGAAAAACTGGCTGCCCATGGCCTGGATGAGCAAATGGTCTGCTGGGACAAGCACTGGCTGGATGGACGGTCCCAGAGAGTAGTGGTCAATGGAGCTAAATCCAGCTGGTGGCTGGTCACAAGTGGTGTTCCTCAGGGCTCGGTGTTGGGATCATTTCTGTTCAACATCTTTATGAATGATCTTGATAAGAATATAGAGTGCATTATCAGTAAATTTGCAGATGACACCAAGTTAAGCAGGAGTGTCGATCTGCATGAAGATAGGGAGGCTCTACAGAGAGACTTGGATAGATTGGATCGGTGGGCCAATGTCAACGGGATGAGCTTCAACAAGGCCAAGTGCCAGGTCCTGCACTTGGGCCACAACAACCCCATGCGTCACTACAGGCTTGGGGAGATGTGGCTGGAGAGCTGTCTGGAAGAGAAGGATCTGGGGGTTCTCATTGACAAACAGCTGAACATGAGCCAGCAGTGTGCCCAGGTGGCCAAGAAAGCCAATGGCATCCTGGCTTGTATTAGAAATAGCGTGACCAGCAGAAGTAGGGAGGTGATAGTCCCCCTGTACTCTGCACTGGTGAGGACACACCTTGAGTATTGTGTCCAGTTTTGGGCATCTCAATACGAGAGGGATATCAAGGTGCTGGAGTGAGTGCAGAGGAGGGCAATGAAGCTGGTGAAGGGCCTGGAGAACAAATCCTACGAGGAGCAATTGAGGGAGCTGGGACTGTTCAGTTTGAGGAAGAGAAGGCTGAGGGGAGACCTCATCACTCTCTACACCTACCTGAAAGGACATTGTAGAGAGGTTGGTGCTGGTCTCATCTCACAGGTAATTAGTGACAGAACAAGAGGGAATGGCTTTAAACTGCAACAGAGGAGGTTTAGACTGGACATTAGGAAAAAAATTTTCACAGAAAGAGTGGTCAGACAGTGCAATATGCTGCCCAGGGAGGTGGTGGAGTCACCATCCCTGGATGTGTTTAAAGGTCGTTTAGATGAGATGCTGGGGGATATGGTGTAGGGGAGAACTTTGTAGAGTAGGGCTGATGGTTGGACTCGATGATCCCAAGGGTCTTTTCCAACCTGAATAATTCTATTCTATTCTATTCTATTCTATTCTATTCTATTCTATTCTATTCTATTCTATTCTATTCTATTCTATTCTATTCTATTCTATTCTATTCTATTCACCGTTTCCCTATCAACTACCAGGTGACCACCAGACCATATAAATCATTCTTTCCTATCTTTCTGCATTTGTACCAAGATTAAATAATATACACATTTACTTTATTAAACAAGGTTTAATGGATCTTGACAGTTGTGAAAGTTATTTATAGGTCTATTACTGTGTTTATAATCAGTTTGTAAAACTGATCCACATAAAACATTTATGCTATTTATAATCTTAAAAAGGAAAACAAGGAAATCTAGATTTTGTGAAGATTTTGTAGTAGCAAACCACTTCTTTAGGCACCACTCATCTCAAGAGATGAAGAAGAACAGCTCAATGGTTTGCGACCAGATTTAGAGTTAGGAGTTTTCCTGACTTTCCCATATTTATCCTTAATGAGGAAGTCAGTTCTTCTGCACAAATCTGTGTGTCTTCACTGCCCATGTGCAAAATGTGAAGAGGAATGGATAGGAATACTGATATATAGCAATTATTATAGATGTATATTTAAGATCAGGAGGCATTCCAGTATTATGATGAAAGGGTCATAAATTAACATTTTCTGACATTCTCATCTGCAGCCAGGGCAATAATGCATCATCTTATTTTGGCTTACTTTCAAGTGACTAATTTAGGGGTTTACTTCTTCACACTCTGTGTAAGTAGTTGCTGAAATAAATATTTTACATAGTTAATGGAAGTAGCTGAGTTTTCTCTTAGGGAATAGGAAGAAATTATGGAAATGAAAGCATCTTGTGTGATCCATCACATTCAGGCAAGAAAACTTAAATAACACTACTAAGAAGGCACTGTAAAGTATCATCAATAAGTGATTACAAAGAAGTGTGTGGGATAAATGTGAATATTAACTACTCCACAAGAAACTATAATTTTCTCATAAGAAAAGAAAGATACTGTATTGATATTCTGAAATATAAATTATCATCATCTGATGATCTTTTTATTGCCACCATGACCTTTGGACTAGCCAGGTACATCACACCTGCTGGATATTATACTGCAGTGAACAGTTACTAAAGGTTTATATGGCAGAATCTAGCTTCTAGTTTGATTTCCATCAATATCCATGTTACACTACTAAACTATTAGCACAGAAATGTTCTCCAGTACCAATTAAACATTATTTGTTTTTCTTACATGATTGGAATCCTAGTTTCCCCAGTAACTCATAAAATTATTTGACTTGATTTTTAGCCACAGTTATTACTGTGGGCTGAAAAGAGATCTTGGAGCTTAAAGAGATTTTGTCCAATTGCTGAAACCCTAGGGCTTTATCTCTAAAAGAACTATATTTCTAATGGCTTGTCAGAGAAAAAAAAAAAAAAAAAAAAAAAAGGGCTTGTCTCTAAAGCTTATCTAAACAATACAAGCTTTTATCAGTAAGCTGTTGTTCGGCATTACTGTATTTTCAAGTGCTTCAGTGTAAGCATAGAAGCATATTTGGCTGTTACAGCATTTGAAAATCAATAATCATGCACTTTCCATTTCTATTGTCCACACTGACATTTTCAATATGGCTATGTTACACGCTGGGGTGTCATGAAGATGTTGGCATAAGAAAAGCAAATGAAGCTTTAGAGAAAGACAGTGTGTCATTTCATAATGCGTGGAGCAAGGCCAGAATTCTTTTGTTTAATATCAATGTTGAACCAGTAAGCTAAGAAAGGGAAGAAGTTTAAATTTAACCAAAAAAAAAAAAAAGTAACTATTATGAATCTTATTTTATTGTCAATTCCTGTAAGTTTTAAATGTTTAAACTCCACTTAAAAAATAAATTGTCTCACAGTATCTCGGTATCTTGTTGATGAACTAGTGTATCAATCAGCTACTCGCAACAAAGACAGCTTTCTTTCATCATATATCTCTTAGTGTATCCTGAGAGATAATGGCTGGAATTAGGTCAGCATTTGTAAACATGAAAGAAGGTTAAGAACATAAGAAGGCAGTCAAAACACAGATCCTTCTACTTTAGCATCCCATCTCCAGCAGTGGCCAAAAACTGGTGGTTAGGGAGGGCTATAAGAACAGATAGAGCCTTCTGGCTGATTCCAGCCTCCAACCATCTGCAGCTCAGGGAATTCCTGGGAAAAATGTGATTCCTATGTAATTAATAACCTTTAATGCTTTCCATTCATGAACTTGACCAACCTGCACTTGAAGCTAAGCAAATTTTAAGTATACATACACTGTCTTCCCAAAGACTTCTACAGCACAGTTACTAATTGTGAAAATAATTGTTTCTTTTTGTATGTTCATAGGAAAATAACAAGAGAAATAAAAAGGAGATCACACAATCTCTGCAGCAGGTTTAGAAGGAGAATGTAATATATTAGTGGCAAGAAAAATGTTGTTGGCTTTAAATACAACTAGAATTTTCTTGGAAGTTTTCAGTTTATAGGGGTATAAGGTATGAAACAAACATGTTGCTGAGCAATTAGAGCAAGTTCACAGAATATTTGTGAAACAGAATCTGCATATACTCTTTAACAATATGGCAAACAGTAGCCCATTATAACTTTTGTCTGACTTGATGGCTGAAAGTTGCTGCTGTTTTTATAAATCATGAATTTTCTAAAATTCTCAAAATATGCTTTTGCAGTTTATCTCAATATATTTATGTTACTTCCTATGTGATATTTACAATTTTTACCTGGACAACTAATAAACTCAAATTTAAATTAAAATGTGAAATATATATTAAGATAAATTTGAGATGCATTATTTCTATGGATTTCTATCCCTTCATGAGTATAAGTAACACAAACAGAAACAGTAATTCTTTAATCTAAATGTATAAGTGAACAATATTTGGGTATTTTAGATAAAATAACTTTTCTTCTTTAAATGTTATGATTTCTTTAATGGAAGAAAGGTGTAATACACATGTCACCATGGTAGAACTGTGAAACCTGAGAAACAGGGCTATTTGCCCATTGTTGTATGAAGAAAAAGACAGTAGTAAACAAGAAACAAATCATTGACTTCCATTTCCGAAGAGCATCTTCAGACATAGACTTGCCAAGCTGGTGAAGAGGGCTTTAAACTAAAGTTGCTGCGGGAGGGGAACCTCAATCCATCCCACTCCTACCAACCTCATGCCAGTGCCAACAACAGATGCCCAGAGCCTGCAGAGGTGTTACAGGTCACTAAGAGAGCACCTGAAGAGCAGCATAGAGGGATTCCAGATAGTAAGTCGGCTTCATCTGGGGCCCAACTTAAATGCCTCTATGCAGACACATGTAGCATGGGGAATAAACAAGAGGAGATAGATTTGTGCACACGCCTGCACGGCTACAATCTTACTGACATCATGGAGATGTGGTGGGATGGCTCTTGTGACTGGTGTGTTGGAATGGAAGGAGACAGGCTCTTTAGGAAGGACAGGCAGGGGAGATGAGGAGCGGGTGTCATCCTCTATGTCCATGACCAGCTGGAGTGCATGGAGCTCCACCTGGGGATGGATGAGAAGCCGATTGAGAGTTTATGGGTCAGGATTAAAGGGAAGGCAGTGACAGGAGACGTTATAGTGGCAGTCTGCTACAGACCACCCAACCAGAAAGACTGAGTGGACAAGACCCTCTATAGAGAGATAAGAGCAGCCTCATGTTCACAAGCCCTGGTCCTCATGGGGGACTTCAACAACCCTGATATCTGTTGGAGGGACAACACAGCAACACATAAGCAGTCCAGGATGTTCCTGGAATGCGTTGATAGTAACTTCCTTCTCCAAGTGACAGAGGAGCCAACGAGGAGAGGTGCTATGCTGGACCTTGTTCTCATGAAAAGGAGGGACTGGTGGGGAGTGTGAAGCCCATGGGCAGCCCTGGATGCAGTGACCATGAAATGGTAGAGTTCAAGATCTTTAGGGCAGCAAGGAGAGCACACAGCAAGCTCGCTACCTTGGACTTCATGAGAGCAGACTTTAGCCTCTTCAGGGATCTGCTTGGCAGAGTAACATGGGATAAAGCCCTAGAAGGAAGAGGGTCCCAAGAAAGCTGGTTAATATTCAAGGGTCACCTCCTCCAAGCTCAGGAGTGATGCATCCCAACAAACAGGAAACCAGGTAAGACATCCAGGAAGCCTGAGTGGATGAACAAGGGGCTCCTGGACAAGCTCAAGCATAAAAAGGAAGCCTATAGAGGGTGGAAGCAAGGGCAGATAACCTGGGAGGAGTACAAAGAAATTGTCTGGGTAGCCAGGGATCAGGTTAGGAAGGCCAAAGCCCTGAAAGAATTTAATCTGGCCAGGGACGTGAAGGCTAACAAGAAAAGGTTTGACAGGTACATTGGTGATAAAAGGAAGACTGGGGAAAATGTGTGCCCTCTCCAGAAAGAAAAGGGAGACTTGCTCACCCAGGATATGGAGAAGGCTGAGATACCCAATCACTTTTTGTCAAGGGTTCCAGCCACACCGCCCAAGATGCAGAAGGCAAAGGTGGGGACTGGCAGAATGAAGAACTGCCCACTGTAGGAGATCAGCTTAGAGACCATCTAAGGAACCTGAAGGTGCACAAGTCCATGGGACCTGATGAGACGTATCCATGGGTCCTGAGGGAACTGGCAGAGGAAGCAGCTAAGTCACTATCCATCATATTTGAGAAGTCATGTCAGTCTGGTGAAGTTCCCACTGACTGGAAAAGGGGAAATAAAACCCCTGTTTTTAAAAACAGAAATAAAGAGGACTGAGGGAACTACAGGGCAGTCAGTCTCATCTTCGTGCCTGGCAAGATCATGGAACAGACCCTCCTGGAATCTATGCTAGGGCACATGGAAAATAAAGAGGTGATTGGTGACATCCAACATGGCTTTACTAAAGGTGAATTGTGCCTGAAAAATTTGGTGGCCTTTTATGATGGGGTTATAGCGCTGGTGGAAAAAGGAAGAGCAACTGACATCATCTACCTGGACTTGTGCAAACCATTTGACACTGTCCCACACAACATCCTTGTGTCTAAATCGGAGAGACATGGACTTGATGGATGGACCACTCACTGGGTAAGGAATTGGCTGGATGGTCACATTCAAAGAATTGCGGTCAATGTCTCAATGTCCAAGTGGAGAGCAGTGACAAATGGTATTCCTCAGGGCTCGGTGTTGGGGCCAGTTCTGTTAATCTTTGCTGGCGACGTGGACAGTGGGACTGAGTGCACCTCCAGCAAATTTGACGATGAGACCAAGCTGTGTGGTGCGGTCAACACGCTGGAGGGAAGGGATATGCCATCCAGAGGGACCCTGACAGGCTTGAGAGGTGGGCCCATGCAAACCTCATGAAGTTCAGTAAAACCAAGTGCAAATTTCTGAACATGGGTAAAGGCAATCCTGTGCACAAATACAGACTGGGTGATGAGTGGATTGAGGGCAGCCCTGCAGAGAAGGAATCGGGGGTACTAGTAGATGGAAAACTGACTATGAGCCAGCAATGTGCACTCTCAGCCAAGAAAGCCAACTGTATTCTGATCTGCATCAAGCGAAGTGTGCCTAGCAGATTAAGGGAGGTGATTCTCTCCCCCTACTCTGCTCTTGTTGGACCCCACCTGGAGTACTGTGTTCAACTCTGGGGCCCCTAACATGAGAAGGACATAGATCTGCTTGAGTGGATCCAGAGGAGGGCCACAAAGATGTTCAGTGGGCTGTAGCACCTTCCTTATGAGGACAGGCTGAGAGAGTTGGGGTTGTTCAGCCTAGAGAAGAGAAGGTGCTGGGGAGACCTTATTGCGGCCTTCCAGTACTTAAAGGGTGCCTACAGGAAAGGTGGGGAGGGACTCTTTAGCAGGGAGTGTAGTGATAGGATGAGGGGTAATCACTTTAAACTGAAAGAGTGCAGATTTGGATTAGATATAAGGAAGAAATTCTTCATTGTGGGGGTGGTGAGACACTGGAACAGGTTGCCCAGAGAAGTTGTGAATGCCCCTTCCCTGGAAGTGTTCAAGGCCAGGTTGGATGGGGCTTTGAGGAACCTGGTCTAGTGGAAGGTGTCCCGGCCAGTGGCCAGGGGGGTTGGAACCAGGCGATGTTTACGGTCCCTTCCCACCCAAACTATTCTATGATTCTATGATTTCAGACTCACTGTCTTCCCAGGACTTAATATGAACTTCTCTCATATGCCACGTACATTCTAAAGTATTTTTTCCCAAAGGTAAACTATGGTACATGTTAATTAAAATCCATCTTTTGAAGAGCAATTAAATCAACCGGAAAGGAAGAACAGTCAAAAATTCTAAGTTGGTACACACTGACATTAGCATATTTTCCTTGGTTCTTAACGAAATATCTGGAATACATAGAAACAATGCATACAGTGTTCCCATATGTATCTGACATGCGCTTCCTCAATTAAATTTTCCTAGAGGTCTTTATGAAGAGTGTAAAAGTTCTTTGTCCCTCCTCTTTACTGTTAGTCTTGTTGCTGCAGGGCTGTTTGATGATCTCCTGCACCTTCACTCACTGTCTTGGTAGAATCTCCAGCAACATACAAAGAACTTTGTCTGGTCCCATATCCTGAGTTCACCTTCTTCCGTCTCTTTAGTCTGAAATGAAATTTTTAAAAAATTGTGACCACAACACTAAGCAGAAAAGCCAGTTTAAGTTTAAAACAATTGCAGATCAAATTTCTTGTAAGAAAGAAGTTTCAGTAAGAGACAGTAGAACTTAGATGAGAAAATTTTTCAGTATTGTTAACTTTATAGTACACATTGGATACTTTTTCAACTAAATCCTTAATAAAGAAGAAAAAAGTATAGGGTTTCAGAGCAATTACTTGGAATTGTCTTTCACAATGAGAAGCAGGCTACACTTGCTTGTTTCACTTTTGATGACTGGGAGCCATTATTTATTGACTGACAGTTCTGAACTGTGGTACTATTGCTGTTCAGGATACATTTGAAGTTCTTACGTATAACTCATGAGTATTTTTATTGGAAGAAGAGAAAATGGAGAATAGTGAAAAATATCAAAGACATCTCAAACCCCTCATTTGACAGAATTCTAGCCTCTGCTCCAGCATAATGTCTTCATATTACATTAATAACAATAGGGAGAGATTATTTACAAAAGTATAATTATTATAAAAATTATAATTAAAACATAACTATGCTAAAAATATATTAGTTTTTATAAAAATATATTAGTTTTTATAAATGTTGGTTTGATAAATCACATTCTCAATAACCATGTGCTTCAGAACAAGAACATGCACTCAAGCTGGGCACCAAAAACAGGCTATTATGCTCTCTGGAATTCAGAGCACAGTGAACAGCCCTGCTACTCTGAAAACAGAGATTTATCAAGGTTTAGGAGCTTAAGTAGTGCCCAAAGTAGCTACAGCAAAGTAGCTATGGGACCCTAAAAGTTTTGTGAACAATGTCTGAAGATGTCAAGGTACCTGAGAGCTTTTATCAACTGTGGAACACTGTGGTCCCAAGTGACTTCTTTGTAGCTCTAACCCAATTCCTGGCAGCGTAAATAGGTCAGTCATACCATTATGCATACACGTCTAAGAATATATGTCTACTATTTAGAAAACAACTATGTTCTTAGAAAAACCCAGCACCACATGTAAAAATCACTCTGGGTTAAGTAAGCTGCCAAAGCGTAAAAGCATTTGAGCTGGCATAGCAATGTGATCTCTTACAGTGTCACAGACCCTATGATGCTCCTGTCTACTGATGAACATGCCCACTAATCATTCCAGATACAGACTGATTGCCAAGCCTTACATCAGTAAGAATCAATAAGCTGGCAACTTCTTCACCCTGTTGGATACAGAAGACTAAGCTGATCGGAAACTTAGTTGTCGTTACTGAATTTCACTGGATTTTTTTTGAAATGGCTGTTTCCTTTTTAATTACTTTAACAATTTCGAAGAATAACTTCACCTTATTAAAAATTCTAGATAAGTTCTATTAACAACTCATTGTTATTAAAAATACTTGTGTGAATATATTAGTGCCATATCACTCATAGGTCTTTTCCATTAATTTTGCTAATCTAAAATATATTAATATAAACTAAAAATAAAATCCCTAAAACTAGCAACTGAAAGAGATTTAAATTAAATTTAAAGAAAATAAGCTAAAAATTTATGAAAAATATCAGCCATAATTGATGGCTCTTCTTCCCCTGGGAATACACATAGTACATTTTCAAGACAAACCAAGTTACTTTTTTAAAAAATATTTCTTACTTAAACATTTTAGAAACAACCTGGTGTTTCCAGATGTCATGTTAGCCTCTCTAACATCTATAAAACAGTAAGAGAGTTTCATTTTGACTTCTGTTTCATAATCAAATTGATGCAGTTACACATATCATGAACTGCTACTAAAAACAGTACAGGAATACATAGAATGGTAAGCTTTGAATGTTTATACAAAAGCATACACACTTGCCAGAAATCACTAACATATAGGCAATCTTATTTAAAAGACTAGTCCCAATCTATAATGAATCACAAATTTTAAGAGTGACTATTGACAAGCTAAAGTACAACAACTTCCTTTTATTTCCACCCCGGTTTACAAGAGTCTTCAAACACCTCCTGTATGAATCCCTGAGACCAACTGCTTCATGGAAGGCAATTTTTGCCAAGGAACTGGAGTATGTCATATGTATGTCAAAAGGGTTTGGCTCAATTGCTTTTCTCTGTTTACAAGATATAATTCCTCTGAGTAGTTCTGCATTTTTCTGACTTCAGAGTGTGTATTCCATGAGATGGCAGTAGTGAATAGTCTATTTAAATGTGAACATTTATGGAGTTTGTGCCATAAAAAATTAGGGAAATCTTTCCCATTGGTAGTCTATGCCAGGCAACCTTGACAACAGCTGGCATCGAGGAAGGGATGGGGCAAGAAGTCGCTCTGTTGTGTCCCTCACCCACGTGATGGAAGGGCACTAGGAGCCATGTGAAATGGGAAACACGTCCGCTTCCAGCTGGAGTGTACCGAGGTTCCTCAGGGCAGGCAGAGAAGCAGCCAATTACACAAGTGCCCATCCTGGTTGTGCAAAGCCCAGTCAGCTCTGTAGCTGCTGCTGTTGCTTTGGTCGTCTGCTTGGCCAGTACTGAGAGTGAGTCGAAACCTCTCTATCTATACATGGAAGGACTACACAACTATGTTCCAAATTATTGACAGACAGGGACTAAAACTGTGGAAAGCCTAACAACAAAAATAATATGCAACTGCTCTAGAAAAAAAAAAGTAATAATCGGGATACAAATGGATAAGCAAAATAAAATGCATGGGTTTTGAACTCCAGATAAATGAGCAAGACATTTTAAAGCTCTTTTTCTAACAGCAGACAAATAGAAAATGCTATCAAAGTCAGCCAACGAAATCATGAAAATGCACAGGCATATAAAAAGGCAGCATACCATATGTCCACCAATATCTAGTACAACAGGAACATTAAGAAAGCCATTAAGATAGTGTCCCCATTGTGCCCAGGTATACAATAACATATGGTACATTTCCTGCTTCACTGTGCATTTCCTTGCTTTCATTGTTTAGCATCACTAATTTAGAGCTCAATTAATACAGTTTGTGTGTGCATTTCTCTGCAGAATATTTTAAAATTCTTCACTACTGATTAAAAGTAATCCTTTCTTTAGTGCAAGTGCACACTAAGTATTAATGTAAGGTAAGATTTTTTCCAAAACTTAATTAAATGGAAGAGCAAGCTAGCTAGAATTATTTTAAGGTAGCTACACATGATACTTAAATTATTACTGTTGTCTTATTCAAGTCCTCACACAATTTGCTACAATGATGTTACAGAGAGATATTACAAGGTGGTTGTTGGTTTTAATCAATGAAGACTTCCCAAGGACAGATGTGGGTATCTCTCAGGAGTGTAGATTAAAGGCAAAATAGTAAGGGACAAATGTAGCAGTGTTAAAGAACATACAAGAAATATAAGGTGACTATGTACTGATAAATATCCACCTGTACATGTGGAGAAGAGAGGGAAACCAAGATGTCTGAAAGATATTTCTCCTTTATGGATATTTTTTTCTCAAAAACCTAAAGAAGATTAAGGAATCTCAGGATTCCCCAAAACAAGATGAAAATTATTTGTAAGACACACTGTCTCTCTCTCTTTGGTATTTACAGATTCCACATTAGTTCAATCCTACCAAGGTTCTTATTTGATTTCAGGACTCCTTATGGGGAAAAAAAAAAAAAAAGTTCTCTTCTTAAAGGAATATTGTTAAATATCTTACCTGTCTTTCTAAAAGTTTCATATACTGAGTTTGATATTAAAAAAGAAATTAGAGTGAAAATAAAAAAACCCACCAACTTCTCAAATCAGAAATGTTTAGATCAAATAGCTGATTAGACCAAATACCTAATAACCTGCATATTTAATTTTAAAAGATAAATGGTGAGAGTTCACCTAATAAATAATAAGCATCAATCAGATCCACTAAGATTTCCCTTTTACTGTCTCATTCATGACAGTGGTGCTGTGCGGTACTACCTGAAAAATCATGCGTAGTTTATTTCCAAGCATGGGTAGAGAAGAAAGGGATCTGTGTTATGAAACCAAATCAGAATGAAATAAAGGGAATAATTACAAACTTGAGTTAGTATCTTCACTGGTATAAACTGTACCTTAAATTTAGACATTTATTAATGCCTAAAATAATGAATATTTTCAGTGGAATTACAGGTTCCTGCTCAAATTATCGTAACATAGATTTATGTCAGCTTCTGATTTAATTGAAACACATTTGCCTTTTAACATTAGGGGACTGTTACAGACCATGAGTGAACATATGGATATTGAACTAGGTTTCATATCTTTACAAGGCAGAAATTGCTTAGACCCTGTGTAAACTCATCCACTATGTGATTCCAATCTCTAAAAATACTATGTGGGCTCTCAAACAGTATGACTTTTTCTTTTAAATGTATTTCCTTTGAGAGCCAAAAAAAATCCAAGTCATGTTTTTCTGTACTTCTCATTCAATTAGTTTTTCTTCCTTGGAACTCATGCAAAATTATGCTTTTTGATTTTCCTGTCTTATATCCCCTTTTAACTTCAAAGTTCATCTCAGAATGAATTTTCCTAGAACATTTCTGGATACAGTGTATTACAGTAGCTACCACTGAAATTTACTGAACAATTACATTTAATATTTTCCATAGGATGGAATATGACAAAAATGACAATTTTGATCAAACTTTTGCTACTGCAAACTAGAAACAACACTTCATCACCGTAGTCATACAGATCAGAACCTGAAGTTAATATTTCTGGAGATAAATAGTTTAAGTCACCCACTTTAAGCACCTTAAGAATGGCAGAGGATGAACATTACACAGTGGATATCTAACAGAGAAGGATTCCTCCAAACACCCATTCATAAATTCAGGTCTTGTTAACAGTGAGGTTTTCCAAAAGAAGAGTAATTACCATTTATAACATTACAATTTCACTGTTCTGGCACATAATAAGAATTAAGATGACCTTTAAAAAGGTCTGTTTTTTCTTAAATTGATTTTCCTTAGTTCTCAGATAATCACATATTTTTGCTTATTTGACTTTGCATAATAACATCTTTCTTCAATTCTAAAATTTTAGAATCAGGTTATGAAATTCCCAAATAATACCACTTTTGTGAAGAAAATGCTTCCTTTCCTACATGACAGAAGAAAAATAACCAATCCACTCCCCCCAACAAATTGGACACAAGAAATAAACAATTTCAACTTTTAGGGAACTGACAATAACCTTCTGGCTTTTCTAGCTTTGGTTCTTAGAATACTCTGTACTTACTGAAATGAACCAGTATATCCATATCATCTGCTTCTACAGTGAAAAAATACAAAAAGTACATTTTTCACAATATGCTTGAATTTTTTTTTTTTTTATTGTCCATCACTATTTATCAGTATTTATCAGTATCATACAAGTGAGCCAATAAATATGTAATTCCTTGCATGTTACTATAATAGAACAGAAAATGTCCTTATATTTGAATATAAAGCATACTTTAGCTCTTTTCCTATTGGTAAGCATACATTAAGGTTAAATACAGATTGTTTTTGCCATTATACTCTGCAAATCATTGTGTTTGACATCTGTATTGCAAGCACTCAAAATTTAAATACATTTAAAAGTAAATTTGAAGAGATGTCAGAAATATTGAATAGTGACCAACACAATGCAATCAATATGTTTTTCATTTTTTTCATATGGTCAGAATAAATTAGATTTAAAAATCCAACAACCCATGAACTTTTAGTTAAACGACTTATTGTTAAACAAACTAAAGTTTATCTGAGAAAGCAGATATTTTAGCAACTGTTTTAAGAGTTAGAAGTAGATAGTGTAAGACTTATTTGTGTAACATGCTTCAATATTCTTTACAAAATTCTGAACACAAGAATAGTTCTTCTGGGCCTACAGAGAAGAAGATATCAATAATATATACACTCCCTTCTGTTTTAAGAAGTGTGATTTGCATGGAAGGCTTTTTGTGGGCATTTTTTTTTTAATAGCTGAAAAAAGGATAAGAAAGTACACTTGGCACAAGCTCTTTTCTCATTCCTTTTTTATACATTAAGATTCACTTTCTGCAGTAATATTGTCACCTATATAATCTCCAGGCCAATAAAAAGCATGATCATTTCCTTTCCCAGTAATTACATGGTTGCCAGCTTCAATTTAGATCCATTTACCCTTTCAGAATTCTTAACTTCTAGCAGTTGCTCAATATGCATCTTCATTACTTTCCTTTTACTTGTTCCAGGTGTGAAAGGTATTCAACTCTGTAGGAGACATTAACTTTTCCCCCCCCACCTCCCCTTATGCATTTCCTATTCTCCATCCAAATTTGTCTTGAAACTAAGTGGGCTATCTTCAGAATCATGTCAGGTAGGTTGAAAATAATACTTGAAAAATGAAGTTCTCTTCAAAATAAGGAAAAAACCATGTACACTCAACAAAACAGACCATTTAATTCCTGAAAAAACTACTTACTATACTGCAGTATCATTCATTATTATGCCTCCCAGTCATAGTCATTGAATGGAAATTATACAAGAGTTCTTGGAAGCACTGGAGAGTTTTGCCATACACCATGTTCTGTCTTGGACCATTGTCCAAACCACTGTTCATCTTTGACTATACTAAAGTCTGATATCTCTTGAACTGGCTAGAGTAAAAACAAATACCATGCATCACTGCTGTTCTGTGATTACAAGCTTTGCAACAGTGAAAGCATTTCTTTTAAAACTTGTAAGGCTGACAGATAGAATGTGAATGTGCACATTACTTATTCTGCTCCCTTCCATTCCTCCCAGCTTCAAATTCTGACATGATAGTAGCTACTATCTCACAAACAGTTAAAGATAGCATGCAGCTAGAAAATTACCTAACTGCAAGTTTGAACCTCGGCTTTCAAATATCACAAAGCACTAATCTCTAGCTCTGTGGTTTGTAAGGTTTTGATTGCTGAAATCATGTGGGAGCTGAAGTGAAAAGCAACAAATGTTGATGGTAATCTGGTGATGTGAAGGTTTCATTATCTTAGGACCTACCATGTCTGATAAAATAGTAAAAGTACTCTCAGGACCAGTAAAATTATCTTAAATATGCAAACAGCAGGGGGAAAACACTGATCCCTAAGTGGCAGTAAATCAGACAAAGACTAAAGCAGAGTAAAGTGGTTAAAAACAGAGGTAAAATAGAATTAGATAAGATATAGAGCACTCTTCCTTTTTTTCATTGTCCATTCTTTGTAAGAATGTTATTATAAATTAATTATTTAGCAATGCATTAGAATAACAAATTGGTATTTGCCAAATACCAGTCATAGTTTTGGTTTCATATTGGAGGAAAATAATAATATGTGTTTTCTGAATTTTTGGATAAGATGCCTGAAGTTTTCCACATCTCAATTACATTCATAATGTACCTAACTCTCAATACAGTTCAGGACAAGTTGACTCATTATCTACAAACTCCTCTGAAAAGTCTAATTTTAGGGTCTCTGATTGTGACAGTGCCAGGACATAAGCTGGCTGTGTTTCTACTGTCCATTTTTCTGGTACACCTCCAGCATCCAGAACCATTGTATCAGGAAAGTTTGAGAATAGATTCCTGCTTAGTACTTCCATTATGCTCTTACTGACCTGTTTCCCAGCAATTCAGATAATCCCTTTTGGAACCAGCCAATACACTCTGCCTGAGTAATCTTTTAAGGCAGATTCACAGCAATGAAGTACTCAGTCGTTTTCGTGACCCTTTGTACACTCCCCCAGTATGTTCATGTCTTATACTGGGGGCCCGGAACTGAACCCAGTGCTCCTGATGTGTTCTCACCAGTGCTCAGTAGAGGGAAAGGATCACCTCCCCCAACCTGCTGGCAATGCTTATCCTAATGTTCTTGGTCTTCACTGACTCGAGGGTACATTGTTGACTCATGGTAAGCTTGTTGTCCAACAGGACTCCCAATTCCCTTTCTGCAAAGCTACCTTCTAGCAGCCCCAAGTACATTCTAGTGCAAGGGATTCTTCCTATCCAAGTGCAGGATTTGACATTTCCATTTGAATTTTATGAGTTTACTGTCTGCCCATTCCTTCATCTTCTTGAGGTCCTCTGAATGACAGAATAACTACCTGGCCTATTAATGACTCTTTCCTGTTTTGTATCACCTGCAGATTTGCTGAGGGTACACTCTGTCCCATAATCCAGATGATTAATGAAGCTAAACAGTACTAGCCCTGGCATTGACACCTAGGGTACACCACTAGTGATTGCCCTCCAAATGGACTTCACTTCACTAACCACAGATCTCTCAGCCCAGCAGTTCAGCCAATTTTAAGTCCACCTCACTGATCATTTATTTAGTCTGTAATGCATTAGATTGTCTATGAGTATGTTAGGAGCAACAGCATTGAAAGTATTGCTAATGTCAAGATAAATATTCATTGTTCTCCCATCATCCACAAAGCTAGACAATTCTTTGTAGAAGGCTATCAGGTTGATCAGGCATAATTTCCCCTTTATAAATCCATGCTGACTACTTACAGTCATCTTCTTGTTCTTATGCTTGGAAATGTTTCCCAGAATTAGCTGTTCGATTACCTTCCTGGGAATCGAGGTGAAGCTGACTGGTCTGTGGTTTCCCATATTCACCTTCTGTCCCCTTCTGCACAAAAAGCTGCACAAACTGCTGCACCTATTACTGCCTCTGTTATTCATGCTCTTTTATGGCTTCAGTGCTACCCAGTTCTCATATTTAGTCAACAGTGCTATACTCAGTTTATCCACTTGCCCTCATGATTCTGTAAATCTCATTCATACCCCTCTCAGCTCTCTTCTCTTAAGGTCCAAGACTCTTTCCTTGAAAAGAAACCTATCCATCCATTTGACCCATTCAGAAGCTGGGGCATATACAGCTGTAGTTTTATTGTGTATTTATGCTCAAAAGTTTTTAAAAAAGCAGCATGTAAATATTAACATGGAATATTAGCAGCTCAAATTGTATGTAAGTGAGGTTAATTTCACATCCTCTGCAATTTTATTTATAAATTTCAGTGAAAGAAAAGGTCTTGAACATTCTTTCACTATCGATAGAGAAATCTTGTAGTTTTTGTCTGGCTACATCAATTTTATTACCATTGAGATTCTCTTTCTGGCTGTTGCTTTGCAATTCCTTGGTTTTTCATATTTGTAAATCTTTTGCTACTTCCAAAGATTGAAACTATGGCACTATTCTTTAGATGGCTGAAAACCTCTACTTTTCAAAAATACTGTTGCAATTACAAAAAAAAAAAAAAAAAGTTTATCTTTCTATTTATGATATCAAAAATTAAGAGTATATTGGACTGACATGCTATGAAGCTCTTCTGTGATCAGAAACAGAATCCAGCTTTTTGTTATGCTGTTAAACCAAGCATAACTGATTCAACGTATTCTCTTTATTTCCTGAAAATTATGAATCACAGCAGGTGATTTAGAATGAGCATCATTCTACTGGGATCAGAAATAACAAAAGCAGATTGAGAAAACTGTCTGCATAGTAGATGTTCTTAGATTTTAGGACCCTTTACAGGATTTTATAGAAGATACAGAATCCACATGATCATTAGAAACTAAATGACACCACCACAGAATATGTAGAAGTCAGAGGCACATACATTTTATTTGCTAAATTTAAGAAAGACAACACCCCCCCACCCCAAGCTATTCTGTTCATTATGTATTTCTGAAATCTGTTCATATGTTGTGTTGTAGGTGCTGGATTTGATCAATTTTGTGCCAGTATAATTCCATTAACTCCATAAACTGATGCAAGAAGAGTATTAGAAATATTCACTGACAGATTCTAGTAATAGATGGCCACATCATTTTGGTAAAGTAAGCAGCTCATCTCTTTCAAGTTATATTAGATATAAAATGGAGGGAAATATGGTGATATATGAAAAGATAGACAGCCATTTGTTACAAATACATGTATGCATATGAGTTAGTTTACCTCTCCATAAGAAGACATAGCATTTAATTATTCTTAAACCTGATGTAAGAAATATTTTTTTTCCCCTTAAAATTGTGAAAGAAGCACCACCGACAACTCCACTAGAATACAACCCAACAACTCCACTAAAGATAAGTATCTATCTTTAACATTCATTGAGTTATTTTCACAAACCTAACACATATTCAGAGCATACATAAATCATTTACATGGAACAACTTTTTTAGTGTTAGTAAGAATTCGTAAGCTTTAAGTCTTTCCTGTTTACAGCCTAGACATTTAGAAACAATATACAAATAATATGAATAATCTCAGATCATCTTTTACTTTACAGTCTTTTGGTTTGGCACAACTATCACTTGGGACATTTATGACAACTGCCACTGTACTAGGAAGAGAAAGAAGTTCCTTAGTGGCAGTGTCATCTTCAGAATGAAACAGTGAAAGTCCCTCCAAGAGGAGTAAACTTGCGTTCTCCAGGTCTAAGATAATGTTTGGCTTAAACTATCTTATGTCTGGGGGAAGAATATATGCCCTAGAGACTTCTTAGAAGAACCTAAGAATTATGAGAACCTTTGAATACTACATCTTCTCTTTTCTACTAGTTTTCTAAATTTTGGAACTTAGCTGAAGCATGAAAATAATGAAAAAGTAAGTTTGACAAATACTTTACAGATAATAGTAAAGAAGCACAAGGTTCTAAACAGCACAAATGCTGTCAGGACCATGAAATTCCTCCTTGCTTCTGTTCCTTTTTTGTAGATAAATATATATGTCTGTGTACAGCACACCATGATGGATACAGAAAAAATACATTACTGCTTCTCTGTCTAGAAAGGTAGAAGAAAATAGGGCAGTATTTGGAGTTTGAAATAGGCTCAAGAAACAATTTCACACATCATCATTCAGATCTCTAAAGGATGGAGATGAATCGTAGTTGCTCACAGTGGTAAGGAAAAGAATTATTCCTTGCCTGCTTCTAATTTGTCTTTCAAAAACAACAATAAAAAAATCTGAAAAACTTGTGCACACATTTACATAACTTTTAGTTAAAACAGTGATCTTGAAAGATGTCAAGCATTTCTGAGCAGGAAGGGAGCATCTCAATTATTTGTGAATTACTAGACATACTTCTACTCTAAAAATAAACTAAGTTAAAAAGTAAAGATTATTTTTTCAGCTTCTTTGTATCTTCCCTTTTAACTTGTTTCTTTATTATCTTCCATTGTAAAGTTTCATATATATATATATTACTACAGTCTTTCATATGTATTTTCTTATGTGGTTAGGAAAGTAACTGTATGCATACATCTGATTAAAATCCCATGTAAATCTATATACAAATTTGGTTTGAGTTTTGGACAGGTGACAAGCTGCCCAATGGACAATCATAATTCAAATTTTTTTCTGTTGTTGGCCTAATGTAGAAAAAGAATAATTTTTAGAATGTTTTATAACTAAAGAAAATGAAAAAAAAAATCATAACTAGTAATCTTAAAATGAAATTTACAAACAGAGAAGGTTTCTGGAATAACTATTTCCTATCACTCTTTATGTAGCAGAACAGAACCAGTCAAAATAGGCTGTTGCACAAAATCCAGAAAATGTTATCCAAAAAATGTAATAAGAAATCCTTGTGGCATAGAAAAATCCCCAATGTAGTGTAACTAAGAACAGAAACTAATGAAGGTTGCAAAAATATGCTTATAAAGATGATAGATTCAGGTCAGTGAAGTGACAGTGAGATCAGTACAGTGAGAAGTGATCATCAGACTGTCAATATTAAAAAAAGAAGAAAAAAGTCATACAGGAATAGCTAACTTTGATTAGTTGGAGACAAGTAGATTCTAAATAATCTGAAGGCAGGACTGGAAGTAGAAAACTTCTGAATTATTCCACTTACAAAACTAATTTATTTTCTAGTTATCCCATTGCTTTTTCAGTGAGAACATGTTGCTCTGTTCCCTGAAAAAGTTGTTAATTATGCAGAATTTGAAAAGTGATAAGATAATGTAACAATGCTCTGGAAAAGTAAAGAAAAAAAAAAAAGTGAACTATTAAAAAAGAAATGGAGAACACAATAGTTATTATGCTACCATATCAATCCAATAAATGAACACATCTTGAATAATGAATACAATATTTATTGTATCTGAGAGGAAAGCACACAAACCATGAAAAGGTTTGCTGAACAACAAACATGTAAACAAATGTATGGTATGGCTTCCACAGGAGGGATGACCAAACAAACTTCAGGACGCGTATGATGGAGTGAATAGGAACAGGTCACATTCTCTAACAATATAGAAAATAGGGACCACCAGGTGAAACCAGCAAAAGGCAGGTTTGATGCAAGAAAGAATAACTTTTAACAGAACAAAATTAAGTCTTGACACCTCTTGTAGCAGGCCGTTATGAAAGCTTTACGGGGTCCCAAAATCTGTTGAAAAATTTAATAGACGAAAAATCAATATAAGGGTTAAAAGATACCATCTCCAACTGATAAGTCCTTGACCTTGATTTTCCAGCAATCTGGCACTATATTCCTGGGACATATGTCTACCTGTCTGCATTTCTTTTACAGTTTTACACAAATACACTTTTGTCCACCACCAGAAACAAGATAACAGTTTAGATGGAACTTCGTGTGGTATTGTTCTGTTATATTCATTAAGCATTAATGACCAGAACAACATTTAAAATTATTTTTTTTCTGACCCATACTTAAAGTTGCATCAGAAGAATTATAAATGTGAAATTCACTCTGCTAGGACTTGGAGGACTTTTTGCTTCAGCTGTTTTTTTTCTCCAAATTCATTTAAGACACACAGCCTTACTGACCAGGGAGAAACTTTGACTTATGAGCATGGGTTTCTATTTTATATGAAATCAGTACCAATGTCTCAAAGTGAAGGAAAAGAGAACACAAAGTTCAGTCTTTTGTATTTCAGATTGTGACCTCTCTGTCCAGTAAAACCCAGTGATATTTTGCATGTGACTTCAAGGATGAGATAAAGTCTCACCTTTAGAAGCCATTGGGCTATCTTCACCATTATATTTCATTGCAATCAATGTTAATTTTCTTGTTAATTTGATGAATTTAAGTAATTCAGATATTTTTTTTTTTTTGAGATTAAATCTGGCTTAACAAAATGTCAAAATAACGTTTCCATATTTCTTACTTAAGAATTAAAATCCATTAGAACAGTACTGGACTCCAACAAAACTGCACCTTGTTAAAATATATAAAACTGGAAGCATCACAACTCTCTTGCAACTTTGCTATATATGCTCTGATTTCACACAACATAGCTCACGTGGCAGAAATTTTGCAGTATTGCTTCTCTAGCTCTATACTTTCTCATCATCCCATCAGAAGATATTTAATTTTTCATATTTTACAGAACCAGCTTTAGCTGCAACTTCCTCCTTAAAAGGGGCCATGACACTAGCATATGGAAGTAGATCTAGGTACTTACAAAAATAATTAATCGTTCAAATGACAGGTTTCTAGGACCTTCTACAAAGTGCATTATTGCTTATAAATCCCAACAGTTGGTCATACATCACTTTCTAATTAGTGTACCTCTTTCACATCACTTTTCACATTTTCACTTTCCTATTGTGTCTCTTTGTTGTAACTGTATCAATTAATTTCTTAATTATTCTGAATTCATGTGCTTTGCAACAGATGACAAGCTTTCAGGTAGTTCAGTTCTGGGTAGAAGCATTAATTTTTTATTTAGGTCTCAAACACAAAAGTTTTTGTGCTTCTGAATAAGTCCAATTTCTATTTAAAACTACAATGCAATAAAGAATATATATTTATATTTACTAATCATCTTCTTAAATAAAATAACAATCGAAAAATGATTTGCATGTGTCAAGTAAAGAGTTTGGTTTAAATTTTGAAAATTTGGACTTCTTCAAAATCTAAATATTGAGCACCTGTTTTCCTCATATTTAAGCCAGTGATCACAAATACAGAAGTTTTACTGAAATGTAACTTTACTACAGCTACTGCTGTGATGGGATGATACCACACCTTGCTAAATGTTCTCAGATTGTATCATGTGACACTTGTAATAGAATTTTAATTGGTAATGGTGGAGAGTACATCTGTGATGATGCTTCAAAAATCTTCCATGTTTTTTGTTTGCTGCTATATCTTCAAGCACGCCTCCAGTGTGAGCAAGCAGACAAAATCAATTATTTAAAAGCATCTCAGAAGCTTCTTTCAAGAAAAATGAGGAACATTCACTAATATTTTTTTGCTAGTGACAGCAAATGCAAATCATAGCAGGAGGCTTTCAAGTATGGAGCTGATGGATGACAAACATGTTACCCTAAAAAAAAGCATGCAATATAGGCTTTAACTTTTTGGAAATATTGTTGAAGGAAGCTGTCTCATAAAAATGCTTCACATTGCGTTCTGAAAACTGGAAGAAAGTTACTCTTCTGGTCTCCAGAATAAAATATAACTGAAATATGTGCTGAGAAGTGATAAGCACATCTAAAAGATTTAATTAAAGCTCTCAAGAATAAAGAAAAGAATTACTGACACAGAAACTGTCATGACAAATTATCTGTTGAAGAATCTTTAAGAACCAGAAAATATGCAGCTGACTACAGAAAATGTTTTAAAACTCTTACTGAAGACAATTAGCTAATCTGGGCCATGATACACATTTATAATGTTCAGTATAAGGTCATTTGCTTACTCTGATAGATTCAGAAAAGTTGAAATTTAAAATTATTTATAAAAAGAAGTGTCTTTCTTTTATAACTGATATGCAATCGGTGTGGATCTTTTAAAAACTTTTCCATAAAATTATATTTCAACATTATAATATTTAGCATCAGCAGTAAAGCACTTGGCTGTTTAATTACCAAGCTAGTAATTCTATTAATCATTTTACGAATGGTGTTTGTGTTTAGTGACAGAAAAATTTCAGGAAAGACCAGTGACTCATTTTAAGAACAATCATGGTGATACTCCACCTTTTTATGAATCCTATATTTCACAAGATCATCCACTACTTCACATTAGCTTTCAGAATAATACACTGGTTATCTCTATATAAGAATCATTAACTGAATTCAATCCTATTGAAAGAATGGGTTATTACCATCAATAAGAAGCTAAAGGAAAAAAAAAAATCGCATATTGAATCTAATCGTTGTCTTAAAAAATGTTAAGAATTTTACCAGTACTTGCTCCACTAGTGACCTAATCACTTTAAATAATGAAGTGAAATAGAAAGGATGCATCTTGTTCATGGACTGGTATGTCAGGTTTTTCCTTTTGGATCACCTATAGAATGATATCAAAATGCCTGTGTTTACTGAGATGAATATTTAGTTCAGATACAAAATATAAAGATGATGATGTTAAGAAAACATTATTTGCAGATAAATAGATAATAATACTGTTGATATTGGAGGTAATCAGCATAACATAAAAATATCCTCATATATTGAATTTATCCAAACCCATAAGAAACAAAGTGAATGGTGCAGTGGGCTTTCCTACATTGTCAGTCAGAATGAAAAAAAACAGACTTGGATTATTGGATTACTAAATCTTTTTTTCTAATATAGAAAGTTACTTCTATGCTGACATTAAATCAGTAGCATGAACAGTTTAGCAACTTTTGAAGCTTTAAAGAAACTGATTAAAACTTCATATAAGAGGGACTAAGTGCAGATAAGCAGGCTATAATTTAAACAGATCATTGAAGACTATTGTTTGGCTTTCCAAAAGGCAAATAGAATTACAGAGTGTTCTATGCAACTCAAAGAGCATGGAAACTAGCTTTCTGTTATGTTCCTCTAAAATGTTCATAAATAATCCATCTACCATCTCCTTACATTGTTAATAGGTTCTATTAAACATCAGAAAACTAAAGTTAGTGATAAGGAGACTTTTCTTAGAGATTGTATGCATGCAAACAACACAGCAGTGCTTATGAAATGCCTGCTTAAAATAAGCCTGCATTTTTAAATTTTAGAATAAACATCAAATGAAAAATATTTGCACAAATGTATTTCTCATTTTCAAAGAGCTATAAGTAAAAGTATTCAAAAAGAATGGCAACTTAGCTCAGACACTTTCTAATTAAATAAAAAGAATATAAAAAGAAGTAAAAAAGAAGCAAAATGTATCATTTCTTTTCCTTAGTTGATTTCTTAATTGAGTTAAGGACCTGGGGAAATGCATTTTTCCATCTGCGTCTCACAGATAATTCCTCGTAAACTCTATGAATGAAAACAAATTATACAAGGTCTTAATAAATATGTCATGAGATAAATTCATTGCTGATATCAATTTAGAAAACAGGTTCAATTTTGAGAATGAAGGATAATTATAATATATTTAATTATGAATTTAAATTTTCTGGAAGACTGATTCTAAAGCTATAGAGAAACAATATTAGTATTTCCTTATTTTGTAGAAGATAATAGTGCCAGGATGCTACACAGTTTCTCCTTTGCCCGGGATTTTTTATCTGGTAGAATGAGTATGCAAGATCTTGTCTACAAAACTGTTTTGTATCACTCCATGTTCTTTTCCCACATTCATTTCACACAGCATAACATAATCTCTCATGTTCATTGAAATAGTATCCTTGTGATTCCTGGCTGCCAACTTGGCAGGTCAAAAATGTGAATATTTTAATCTCTAGATTAGAGGGAGAGTTGCTATGGTACTGCAAGTTTAGAATCAATCAATCCCCACGAAGTGACTCATTTCCCAAGATCTACTGATTTACAGTTCTTTGAATTGTCACCTCCACTATGATAAATGAATACATATATCCATTAAAAAAATAAAATAACATGAAATAAAAAAAGTAAATATCTTTTCAAGGTGCTTAATATCCCCTCTGCAGTGCCAAGAGTGTCAAATGCAATTCTTCCCACAGTTTTGCTAGGGGAAAATATCCTTTTTCAGAGACAACTTTCAAATAATCTTTCCATTTGGAATTTGATACAAGCATAAAACTTTAGCAACTTTGGTGGAGTTACAATGTATTAATATTTAGTGATAATTTACTGATCCTGCAGGAGATAATACTGTAGAATGCGCACCAATCAGATTTTACATCTTTGGCGCTTTGTCAGTTCCAAATATCAAGTATCTAGCTTTGGGTTTTTGAAAACTTCACCTTTTGTCATTTTATCTAGTAGACACAAAGCATGGAAAAGAAATTAAATTTGAAGTAATTAATATCTAAATATTGGATAGAACATCAATGTTTGATGGCTATTAGGGAAGGCAGGTTTTCAGTGAAAGAAGGTTGAACTATATCAAATAAGACTACTGCCCCGTAAGCATTTGAATAGTTCATTTTTCATATAGTCTGAAACCTGGAACATTATTCCCAGATGCCAAATTTCATTGCAAGAAATGAAAATTTTATATATTCTTTTCAAACTCTTCTTCTGTGGAGATAACTCATATACTTCCAACAAAGAACTGAATTACACTGAATAGCTGATTTCTAAGATCATAGACTGGAGATTAAGAGGTCCCTTAATACAGAAATATTTTAGTCCTTTCAATCCTATATAATAAAAAGTTAATTTTCTTCAGTAAAGAGGGAGATATTGATCAGTTTAATCAGATCAGTAATTCTGAAAAGTTAAGTCCACCTTCTCCTCCTCCCTTGCTTTTGGAAGACATACTGTTACTGGCAAAAAGACAGATAAAGAATTTGTCTCCACAGCCATTTTGTGCAGAGGGAAGTGATACAGAACTGCAGATTTTATCCTCCCCTCAGCACAGGGAGAAAATGAAAAATTCATATGGTGGAGGAAATGTATTATGGAAAAGTAAGATTTATGGCTAGGCTGTCCTATTGCCTGTTGCTACAAACCCATAGAGGTGTATGGTTGCAAAATCAAACATCTCAAAGGCTAGAAATTACCAAATTGAGATCCCCAACATTTTGGTGCACCCAAATTTTACTTATAATACAGTCTTACAAGCATGGTTGAGGACTGTTTCCCTATTCCTGCCTGCCCTGTTAATTACCCTTTCTGCTCCTACTGTCCTTCTGTCTCAGCTCCTTCTACTGATTCTTTTTTTTTTTTTTCCTTCCTTATTTTGCCTGTGCACCCAGTTCCTCCACTCTGCACCCTGTCAGGCCAGCCCTGCTGCCCTTTGCCAGTCTCAGTGATGCTGCTCTTCCTCAGGGTGTGGATGTCAGAGGGGGAGTGTTGCAAACAGAGCAGACCCTGCCCTGAAATACCACAGCTTCCAGATGTCCTGTACGGCTGGAAGGAGCAGTTGTAGCAAATATTGTATTATCTTGTGAGTTAGGATTGATGCACAACAGGTACACAGAGAAGCTACGAAGCGTTTTGCTGCAAAACTCTAACAAGTGTCCCATGAATCTGGCAAATTGATTTCTACAGTCTTCTTCAGAATATTCAAGTTTTCATGGGGAAAGCAAAAGGCATATATCTGACAGCAGAATAATCAATCTGCCTAATTTAAAGTCCCTACTTCAAAGCACTGAGTGGAAAAGTTTAAACTTAAGAATTATTTTAACATAAGTAAATCAGTGCAGGATGCCAAACCCTTATAGTAGCTTTATATAGTGATATACACACACAGAGGCACATACATACATAGCTTCAGGCCACCCAGGACAATGTAATGCTCTACAATTGTCTGCCAAACTTACAAGCAGATGACAGGCAAAGGGTTTTAATTGTTACTATTATTACATATCCAGGTAAAATGATTGCTATAAGCATAAGCTCTTTTTTAAGCAAACCAATATAAAAATGCCTTTTTCTGCATACAAGCAGCCATAGAAGATTTTGAACATAGAAGTCTACCTTGTAAGAGTCTGATCCATCCAGTGTTCTGAATATCAAGATTGATCTCTCTTGTTGTCTACGAGCTGTTCATGCATGCTACCCTGCTGGAGCAGAGCTTTTCAGCATTCATGGGTACAGTTTTACTGATGTCTAGAGGGGAGTTGTTGTGAAATTCTCTTTGTTACCAGGAGGTTCTTTTCTAATCTACTAAACACAGAAATAAAACTGTACTCATTGCACAGCTGTATTTTTCATTAATTTCAGAGAGCTGCAGGTTTCTTAATAGCCTCCATGGCCTCCTCTGGCTTAAAGTGACTACAGGAGCTAAAATCTTGTCATCCTTCCCTTGTAACCTGCAGGAGAAGAGGACATGAAGCTATGACATGCTTTCCAGTGTGCAATAAAACCCACACTTACGTGGTCACTGCTGAAATTAGAATGGGAAGACTGAGACAATAGCTATGTTGATTCATGTATTTCAGAAGAGATGAACTGATTTTGAAGGGGAAAGCCCACCATTTTCCTGTTGAGCCACTTCTAAAAGCAAATACACACTATGTTATATTCTGAAATAACCAAAATTAGATCTATAGTTCATATTGTATTATAACATGCATTTGGATACTAGTCTAATTCATTGGGGGATCTTTTGGTTTGGTTTAGTTTGTTTTCCATCTTTTTAGACATTGTCTAATATCTGTAAGTAAATGGGAAATACACCCGATGAATAGCTTGTGAAAAGGAATTTTGAAGGACAAATGAATCAAGAGTATGAAGTCCAGAACAGATGAGGCTGAAAAATGTGCTAATGCAAGCTCTGTAGTATTGATTTGTCAACTAGCTCTTACTCCAAATAAAAACTAGTTCACTAAAAAAGACATGATTTGAAGACAAGCACTGGGTGGTGAAAATGGTATGGGAGAAAAAGTGGAGAATGGTTTGTTTTTCCTTTTCCCCTAAGTTTTATTTGGTGGTAATTATGCTTTCTTAACAATATAAATGAACAACACTCACAGAGTAGGTATCAGTTGAATCTCTTAAACTACAGAATAAACTACAGCAATAGTAATAGAGGAAAATATATAAAACTGGAAGTACATGAATCTTTCTTCCAGGAAAATTATCTGGAATTTTCCTCCTCTATTTTGAGGTTTATTATACAATTGCTAAATATTTTTGAAAGGTGTCAGTTTATAGATCTCAGGATAGCAAGAGCAATATGCAGAAAAGTATTGACAGCCCTCTGTGCTGCCTGTATGCACTCTGTTTTCACTTTTATGTTAGTAACAGGCAAATGTATGGGTTGCAATATACCAACATTGCCTAAGAATCTTGTTTCAATGTTGAAGACTTAGTTAAGACACTTAGGAATAATATCTGGGCAATTTAAGCTCCTCACTGATGCAGAATCTGCCATATAACTGTTTATAAGGTGTTGATTGTAGTACATGGCTCATGTAGTAAGGACTGAATTAACAAAAATGGATGCATACAGAATGCCAACAATTTGTACTTATTAAATCCATTTTAGAGATCTGTTCTTAATAACAATGAGACATATGCAATTTTATATTTTTCTAAAATTTATAAAATTTGTAGAATTTTATATTTTTATAAAATTACATGTCTCATCATATTAGATATTTTCCCATTATATTTTATATATCTATTAAAAAACATAAAGTAATTTAACTCCTATATTAAATGCCATCTCTTAGCTTAAACTCCAGCACTGTGTCTATAGAAGTTATTATCAAATAGTATGGATTTTACTCTGTTTCAGCTGATTTTTCCAAAGGTAAATTTTAATCAATTAAAAGAGGAAGGCTCTTGCTACAGGGACAGTGGGATACATTAACTCTATATCCTGCTGACTCTCTCAGATTTATTTCCTTGTTGGACTGAATGTACTGGTGCTAAACCTGGCACCACCACACACTGGAAGAGGAAGCACACGTTAGCACAGGCAGGATACTGTGCCAGAGCTGTAGCCCTTAGAGCGAGCAAGGTGGGAGGGGGAAGGGGGACCCTCACCAGCTAAAACATCAGAGACAACACTGGGTTAAAAAAGAACCAAACCCAAATATACTGAATAAACCCTACCGTTCAAGAAGTCAAATATGTTTTACATCCCCTGAAGACTAAACAAACTTTAAAATAACACCTCTCTAGTTATTTCTCGTTTCCTCTACAAATGCAAGTGTGACTGAACTAACTGAAAATGTTTTTCTTTATTCAAAGATCATTTTTTAAAATTTCAAATCCTTAATTAAATGCCAGTAATATCCAATACATACTTAGAATAAGAGTATTTTAAAGAATTTATGAGGCATCTCTTAAATGTTTCAATTTTCTATTACTTAGTATATTTTGCAGCTACATTTTATCATTCAATATCAACAGTTTCAATGAAATCGAGTAAATATTGACTTTTTAGACAAAGGCTTTAACAGTATTATTTTAAAAACAGAGCACACCAGTAATATGAAATCTATGCATTTGCTTTCAAAATATATAAATTTATATATGTTTTCTTTGTACTTATTTCCCCTGAAAATTAATAGGACCTAATGTTACCAAAATTTCCAGTTGATTCACAAAAGACAACAAGAAATTAGGAGCCTCCCCCAAAATATAAATATTTATCAAAAAAAATCAGGTAAATTAATTTCAACAATCTTGAGAAAGCTGATGGGATCTTCTTGATGGCTTTCTAGGATATCATATGCACAATGGAAAATAAATACAACACTAAAGTATTTTAAATTGAAAAAGTTCTATTTTATAACATTACAGCATTTATATTTTTAGAAAAGGCAATACATCATATAAAGAAAATGAGCTGCAGTATCTCGTCTAGCAAGGAGATGTAATCATGTCGTTTTCCTCTAAAACTGATTTTGTGTTTGAAAGTGCAGCCTTTTTCGGGCACTGCAATAGCTCTACAAGATGTCTATGTTGATCAAGCCAGTATAATTTTAGTGTCAGGATTCCCCCCACCCCTCAGATAGTATCAGCCATTTTACAAGAATATATATGAATTCTACAAAAGACTGATTCGGAATAATCTAATAAATGTGTAATAAAAGATATTTAGTATTTGCCTTAATCCTGGATTTGAGAGTTTAATACAATCTTTTCAAATGCTTTGTTTATATATGATGACTCTCTTTTGTTATCCATGCAAATGTCCAATTCCTTTCTAGTCTTGCTAATGCATTTGAGAATGTATCATTTAGCATCAGTGCTGCCACAGGTTTTAAATATACCTCCTGATAATTGGACCCTGCCGTTTGCAACATAGGTTGGTTGTGATAAAGATGATAGGAACTCAATGAATAGTATTACATATGATTGCTTTCCTCTTTGGTTTTACTTTGATTATGAAAGTGTTCTAGTTTTTACATTCCTAACACTGGTGCTTTGTTTCTAAGAAGTTTCTCCTTGTTCTTGGTGTTATTATTTTGCTCCTCATCCATTTTATCCTCTGTTGAACAGACACATTAACATTAGAATACGCATGCCATTCCATCATATTTCTCCATGTACTTCTAGCAGCTTTTTTAATGCAGATACTTCAACATCTCTAGACTACTGTCATTCATGGTCGCTGTGTTGGAGATGAAAACAGCTATCACATAAGTTGAAAAAAACCCCAAACCACAAGATCCCACATATCAACAAAATTCATATTTTGAGTTTTATCTCTGGATAGAAATGTGCTAGCTTCTCAAACTGCTTCCTAAATTCATCAAAATGACATATCACTGTTTGAGAATACAGGTTTAAATTACTTTATAATGTGCCTCAGAAGGTGGTTCTATGGCTCACTACATTGATGTAATATTTTGATATTTCCTTGTTAAAAAAAAAAATATCCCCCCAAAATAGAAATAATGGCTGCAGCTGGGATTGATAAATGTTGAGATACAATACCCAGCATCAAGCACTCTTCTATAACTTCTGCTGGGCATTCCTAATTTTTAGCTATCATTTCCAACAATTCTTGCATTCTTTCCACATCACAGCCTGTGATTCCCCCACTAATGTACTTTTCAGCTTTCTCAATTATCTGCCTGCCTGTTTGTACAGGTGGTAGTTTGTTATTTTGTTGTTTTGTTGGGTTTTTTTTTCCCTTTGTTGAACTCTCTAACAGTATTTAAAGTCTATTTGTTCTAGCTGAGGATTTCCAAATACAGTGAGAAAAGAAGTGTCAGCATGAATAACCCTTTAATGTTCACCTACTATATGGTACCTACTATAATGTTCACCTTTAATGTTTACCTACTATATAGGTAACCAAGGCTCTGAAAGGGATCAAATGTTAACCATGGAGAACAACTTCCTTTTTAGTCCCTAATGTGCTAGACATGGGGTTCTCAACCTCTCCTTTATCACGGACCCCCTTTAAATACCTTTTGTGGCCACGGATCACCAAGACTTAATTCAAGATTTAAAGCACCTCGAAGGGCGGCACAGGGACTGGGAGAGCACCTTCATCCTTGTTAACAGAGGCCAGCCCTGAAGAGCCCAGTGGCAGAAGGACTTGCTGGTGATTCTGAGGGCCGATCCGAGAGTCACCTGGCAAAAGTGAGGGTGCTACTACCTCTCGTGCACCTCAGGGGCAGGGTGGAGGGGGACAGGGGAGAGGGGCTTGAGTATGAGAGGAGCATTGAGGGGAGGGGGCTGTGGGAAAAGGAGGCGCAGTGCTTGCTGCAGGCCAGACCAAATGTTTCCAGGCTGGATGTCCCCCACCCTGCTTTAAGCCTTTGTGGACCCCCTGTGATGACACTGCAGCCCCTCAGGGGTCCCTGGACCACAGGTTGAGAAGCACTGTGTTAGACAATAATTAATGCAGACAAAAGTTCTGGATAATTGGAATAAATAACCAATACAGACCCTGTAGCAAATTATTGTGCTAAATTACAAAATGTCAGAAGCAGTGGATGAGTTTGGCTTTTCCACTTACAAGATTAAGAAAACTCATTTTCCCCTCACATACTTTCTTTTCTTTTGCCTGTGATGGAAGGAAGAATGGATTATTCTCTCAAGCTAGATCTTTGGAGAGGGTGTGGACGTCTGCTGCCACAGATGACACCAGTCTGCCTGCAGATTAAATAAAAGACCAAAAGACCCCATACTACAGAAAGAAAAATACTGAAGGAGGTTTAAGAAAGTTTGGCTGGAATACTAGCTGTATTCACGGTCTATTTAAACTGGTTTTGTGCTAACAAATAGAACCCATTTAGTTTTACAAACAAAAACTTTTCATGCTATTTCACAGTAAGTGGGTCACAAAACTTGGAGTCAGTGGTCTCTCTAGGGAAAGCCACAGCAAAGGATAATTAACAAAGCTTATAAGAAACACTGTGAGGGTGTCATGGAGGCCCTCAGAATGCTGTCAAAGACACATTTCCAAACCAAGAAGAAAGTCTGGACAACACAAGGTGGTGGAAAAAAAACTAAGTTAACATAACTCTTAACACAGGTTGAGTTGATGAGGAAGCAGGGTAAAGAGGACAGAGGTTTTCTATGCTCCCAGTAGGGATGGAAAGAAACCAACAAATAAGACCTGTTGCCAAAGTCTGTTGCATAGACTCACGGAATATCTCAATTTAGACAGGACTCATAAGGATCATCAAGTCCAACTCCCTGCTCCTCACAAGAGTACCTAAAACTAAATCATATGACGAGTGTCATCCAGATGCTCCTTGAACTCTGACAGGTTTGGTGCTATGACCACTTCCCTGTAGACTCTGTTCCAGTGACCGACCACCCTCTCAGTGAAGAACCTTTTCCTAATGTCCAGTCTGAATTTCCCCTTACACAGCTTCATGTCATTTCCTTGTGCCCTATCACTGGTCACCAGAGAGAGGAGGTCAGCAACCCCCTCTGTGCTGCCCCCCTTGAGGAAGTTGTAGACTGTGATGAGGTCTCCCCTCAGCCTTCTTCAAGCTGAACAGACCAAGTGTCCCTACCTGCTCCTTGTAAGTCTTGCCCTCAAGACCTTTTAGATGATAACAGGCTAGATATATTCCTGTGGGGAAGACTATTAAATGCATGTGATGGAAACCCGAGAGATCTGGCATCCAAACATGTATCAGACATGTTAGAGACAGGATTAGTTGAACGGCATGTGATTCCAGGGTACAGTACAGCCAGTACAGATTCTGGGGGGCCTTGGATATAATGTTTTTAGGTAAAAATGTCACAATCTAAGTAAAGGGAACAGGATGTGGTGTAAGTTCATAGGCTTCAAGAGACACCACAGGCATGGAACAGATCCGAATGCAGACAATATGGCCACATGGATATAGTAGGGACAGCAACAAGGGAAACAGAAATATAAGTGTTCAGCATAGCTTGTGCTGCATAGAGTAGATAATGTGAAGCTTTTCATATCACAGTAGAGGCTTATTTGTTTTCTTTCTGGAAGTTGTGTCCATAAAAATGGGAATATATGTAATGTGACATTAACATAAGACTAGTGAAATACATGGACTGTGGAAGCAAGCTAGCAACTATTCAATTAACAATATTGCAGCTCCACATCCCACAACTCTACATTTGTGTCTCTGTACAGAATTTGTATCTCTTCTCCAGATTATGAAGGATTTTTAGTTCAGGTAAAGTGAAGCACAGCTCCAAAACAGAAAGCAGCTTGGACTGGTGCAGCATGCAACCAGACAAGCCTTTCCTTAAAACATTAACCTCTGGGGACATTATAGAGAGATGAGAGATGAGTAGTGTGCCAGTTATGCTGTAAATTTCTTGGCCAACATAATGAATACAGTCTAATGATACAGATGGTCTGAACAGTATTTTTTTTCTCTATTCACATTCATTTTAAGCTTGCAGAAACTTGAAACACGCAATACAAACTGAATCAGAACAAAAGATAAAAATCGGGGACTTTAATGGAGGAAGAAAGAAGTAAGATTCCCTCTGAACAGGTCCTTGATGCTTTGATGGCAGCAGGAGTCAGCCTGGGCATATAAAAAGGAGATGGGGAATGGAGAAAGAGTTACTGGTTGTGCTGTTTTGCATGGACTGTGTCATCAATTTGCCTTTGGCTATACAGCAGATGTGTAGTCTAAGCAGAAGTTACTAGAATATATCATGAAGATGGCCCAATTGAACGCAATGCTCAACTGCCAGCTATTTTGATTCTAGCTCTGCAAGGTGAGAATAAGGCATATCCCAGGAAAAGCAGTGCTGCCAGATGCAGTAACCCACTTCAGAGTACTACACAGATGGCACTTTGGAACAGAAGAAACATGCTTACATGCTTCCATACCTTTGCTTCTGCGTCTGGAAGGCCCAGCAACCTGAGACCCAACTGGGCATGATGAGGTGCTATGGAGAGCAAAACAGTTCATGCTCTAGAGATTGTCTAGACCACAAGTAATCAAGTAAAAAATTAGCTGTGAAGGAAAGATGGAATTATGTTTACAAGGAAGTAAACATTAATTCTAAAATATGGGAAATGTCATAAAAATCTTAAAAAATAGAGCAATACTTGAAAAGCCAAATTTCAACTGTATAAGGAATTCATATTTGCAAAGAGTGAATGCCAGCAGAAGACAACACTTTATTTTGTATAACACCCACGAAGTGTCCGGTGATGCTTTTTTTTGCCCTCCTTGTCTCTAGAAGTGTATGTATCAGACTATAATAATATAATAAAATCAAAGAGTTAGGGTAAGGGAAGGCTTTAATATAGTGTATTAGTCCCTTTAGTACTTTGCTTCTTCAACAATTGGTGCAATGAAGTCTTGACCTGGTGTAAATGTCCTACATGAAACACAAAGCTCATGAATCTCATAATAACACATCTAGCAAAGGAATATGCAAGAAAGAGTTATTCATAAAGCTCTAACATGTTAACAGTGATAGTGTATGATCACATCTATTACAGGGAAAAGGTAGCAAGAAATAATATTCATATAAGGGGTAGTTTATTCTTAATTATTCTCTGCATCTGCTATTCTCCTCATAGCTACTCAATAACCTGCAATTTTAAATATTGTAAGTTATTTCAATATTAGACAAGTTATTTTTCTCAGGGAATATCATATGATGGATTTCAATTTACTATAATTACTTAACCTCCAGTGATTTAGTTATATATAGAGTCATTACAGCTTTGTAGAAATAACCAAAATGGATTATGTCTATTAAGAGTAATTAGGAGATGATTAATTAAAAAAATGCTTAATAAGAATGACCCTCTTTTCAGCAGTTTCCCACTTCAGCTACAGTGTTATTGATTTAGAATACAGATACTTAAGGTTTTACTTATATATTGCCATGGAAGACTCTGTATAGTTCATGTCACAATTAGAGGAATACAAAAATATTCTGATAATTTGAAGAGAAATATTGTTGGAAAGCTACAGACAGTGTGATGGCCAAGAATCATTAACAATCTGGTGCTTATTTTTGAACAGGTGTACAATTTAATTATCAAAGCCAATGGGCAATATTAATGCCAATTTCAGAGAAGGAAAACACTGCTGGAGGTTCTGAGCCAACGAGCAAATAAATATCTCATTTCAGTCAGACAATCTAGGATAATCAGGAGTAGTCAACAGTGTTATGGAAAATACTGCAGGCAAGAAATAAAAATGGTACTTTAATTCTCTGTGGTAAAAATAAGCAGTACTTGTCATACTGAAACATTCCTGCCAGAGTATTTTGCCCTTCATTAGCCCCTGAGATAATTCCAGATCTCATGCAGAATTACAAGAGGCAAGATCTGAATAGATAAGATACACATAAGAACTACATGCTATTATTTGGATTCTTTTGGTTTTTTATTTAATTATCCTAAGTGACAAGCTTCTAAAAGTTTTGACTTAGAATAATTTGTCCAAGAAAACAAATATGTAAGTCTAGAAGATGCAATTTCCTTAGTTTCTTAGAAAAAACTCTCTAGATACTGTAAACTCCATTAATTTTTTTAATACTATTACACTGTACAGTAAAACAATTTTAGTTAGTATTTTTTTTTTAAATTCCAGTAGAAATTGCATTAGTATTCTTCATACCAATGGACATTATTCATACTAAAAAGAAATAATTTCTGTTCACTACATTGTCACCAAAATGTTCTTAGAAACTCCATTAGAGGACAGCTGTCAAGTTAAGGACCAAATTATTTTTATAAGTTTGTCAAGTGTTTTATTATCTTAAACTGCTTTGCTAAAGATGTGTAAATTTTCCTACATAATTGAAAGGTGGTTTTTAATCTTTAATTAATAAAATACCCTAGCATGGTCCTTACCAAAGGAAAGGCTCTCATTCAAATTATAGAGAGAAAAAGAAACATTCTGGAAAAACTTTGTTCCTCACTTTCTATTAACAAAAGATTAAAACATGTAAGTTAGCAGGTATGCTACAAACAAAACAAAGCCAAAACCCAATACAGATTACAAAAATATCTGAAGTATATTTTGGTATATTTTATTTCTATAACATATGAAATGCAGAAATGACGCTTAATAACAGGCAAGCTTGTTCAAAGGGAATCCCTTAACAGTAAACTGATAGAAATAAAAAAAATATACTAAGGTGACAACCAAAGTTAGACTCCTGTTCTATCCTGACCAACTGGTTTAAAACAAGAAAGGTGAGGGATGGTAGTGTCACTGACTAATATTAGTTTTTGTGAATATCTGCTCTTTATGGTCATATATAGACATCAATTCCTTGTATATTCAGCTCATTTCTTATCCACCATTGAATATTATTTATATAAGAACACAGGAGATATATTCATTTTAGAAAACACCTGCAGAATAAGGTTTCACAGAGTACTTTTTGACAGCTATTTCACAATCTAACATGGGCAGCATCACCTAGGTTTTTATATACTTGTGAAATATCAACCCCACTTTGCTCTCATATTTCAGAAAACGGGCTGTTCTCTTAAATCAATTGCTGAGGTACTAAGAAATATATACTTAAAACAGCCACACTGTGACTGCTTCCTAATCTTGAGATAGACAGACATTTTAATACTATTTTAAACAAAATAATTCAATATTTTATGGCTGTGACACTAATTTATCTTTATACACAACTATGCTTTGTAAGAAAAACAGATATTATGGATAGTGTATTTTAATTATTGATCACTTGTTTTTATGGAAATAGAAAGACTACAGCCACTAAGTATTAAGATGAGTTCAATCAAAATTTGATCTATCAAAACACCAAACCTCCCCTTTTTTCTACTCCTTTCTTCCTCAACCATTTTTTTATCTTCCAAAAGATATATGTTAAGGAGAACCTTGAATGTACAGAAGTCAGCTATAGCGATTGTGGAAGTCCTATTGAATGCCTCTGGGCCAAGATCAGAGGGGTCATCTCCACGGGGGATCTTACCCCAGACATCTGCTGGAAGAACGATACAGCAGCTCACATGTCATCCTTCGAGTTCCTTGAGTGCGTACAGGACTGATTCCTCATACAAATATTAGATGTGCCAACCAGGAATGAGGCATTGCTGGACTTGCTGCTCACAAAACAAGAAAACCTGCTTTGCAATATCTGAGTTAGTGATAGCCTTGGCTGCAGTGATCACAATATTTTGGAGTTTGGGATCCCGCTGAACGTGCTGAAGGTTAGTACTAAGACAAAGGTTTTAGATTTTAGAAGAACAAACTTCAGCTTGCTCAGAGCTCAGTCGGGAGGGATTCCATGGGAAGCTTCCATAGAGGATAAAGCAGCTAGTGAGTGCTGGGAGTTTTTCAAGAACGCTCTCCTGGAAGCACAAAAACAGTTCATCCCTTTTAAAGTTAAGGGAAGTAGATGGAGCAAGAGACCCCCTTGGCTTTACTGTGAGCTTCTGAGTCTGTTCAAAACCAGAAGAGAAGAGTACCAGAGATGGAAAAATGGACAAATACCCATTGAGAACTACAAGGGCATTGTCAGGGTGTGCAGAGATAAGTTAGAAAAACAAAAACTCCGCTGAATTTGAAACTGTCCAGAGATGTCAAAAACGACAAGAAAGGGTTCTTCAGGTACGTAAACAACAAGCAGAAACAGAAGGAAAATATTATCCTGCTGTTAAGCAGGAGAGTTGAATTAGTCACCAACAATGCTGAAAAGACAAAATTTCTTAACACTTTCTTCACCTCTATCTTTACCAGCATTGTTGGGGCTCAGGCCTTGGGAACAAAAATCCAGGTTCATGTAAACACAGACCCACCATCAGTGAACGAAGAGTTGGTATGAGAACTATTACAGGAGCTCGACCCCTACAAATTGATGGGCCCTGATGTTATCCATCCGAGGGTGTTAAGAGAGTCAGCTGATGTCATTGTGAGGCCAGTCTCCATAATCTTTGAGAAGTCATGGAGATTGGGGGATGTCCCAGAAGACTAGAAAAAGGCTAATGTCACTCCCATCTACAAGAAGGACTTCAAGGAGTATCCAGGAAATTACAGGCCCATCAGTCTTGCTTCAATCCCTGGAAAAGTTATGGAACAAATCCTCCTGGGGGCTATCACAAGTCAAATGAAGTATGTGACTGGGAAAAGCCAGCACGGATTCACCAAGGGCAAATTTTGCTTGACAAATCTGATCACCTTCTACGACAAAGTAACCTGCTTGGTTGATGTGGGACGAGAGGTAGACATTGTCTACCTGGATTTCTTCAAGGCTTTTGATACAGTTTCCCACAGCCTCCTCCTAGAGACACTGATGTGTTACTGTCTAGACAAGTGGTCTG
Organism: Strix aluco; assembly: GCF_031877795.1. Classification (NCBI taxonomy): domain Eukaryota; kingdom Metazoa; phylum Chordata; class Aves; order Strigiformes; family Strigidae; genus Strix; species Strix aluco. The sequence continues at coordinate 61,552,780 of NC_133931.1, read as the reverse complement.
TGTGGTGGGTGAGGTACTGGCTCACAGGCTGCACCCACAGGGTGGTGGTAAATAGCTCCTTTTCAAACTGGTAACCTGTAACAAGTGGGGTCCCCCAGGGATTGATATTGGGCCCCACACTGTTTAATATCTTCATAAGTGATCTGGATGACAAGATAAGGTGTACCTTGATGAAGTTTGCCAATGATCCAGGAAGACCTGGATAGGCTGGAAAAGTGGGCCAACAAGAACCTTATGAAGTTCTGCAACAACAAGTGTAAGGTCTTGCACCTGGGAAAACAGAATCCAGGAGTGTAACACAGGTTGGGATCTACCTGGCTGGAAAGCAGCTCTGTGGAAAGGGACCTGGGAGTCTGGGTGGATGGCAAACTCAATACAAATGAACAGTGTGCTGCAGCTGCAAAGAAAGCCAACAGGATGCTGGGTTGCATCAACAAGGGCATCACCAGCAACGATAAAGAAGTCATTATCCCACTCTGTTCAGTGCTTGTCAGGCCACACCTGGAATATTGAGTTCAGTTTTGGTCCCTGCTATATAAAAAAGATATGGACAGGCTGCAGAGGGTCCAGAGAAGGGCCACAAAGATAATCAAGGGAATGGGAAGCCTGCCATTTAAGGAAAGGCTGAGAGAACTGGGCTTGTTCAGCCTTGAGAAAAGAAGGCTTAAGGGAGACCTTATCACCATGTTCCAGTATTTAAAGGGTGGCTACAGAGAAGATGGAGACTCCTTTTTTACAAGGAGTTACATGGAAAAGACAAGGGCTAATGGGTACAAGTTACTCCTGGGGAGATTCCAATTGGACACAAGAGGAAAATTTTTCACAATGAGAAGAATCATACATTGGAATGATCTCCTCAGGGAAGTGGTGCATCCCCCAACATTGGACACTTAAGATTTGGCTGGACAAGGTACTGGGCCATCTTGTCTAGATCATGCTTGTGCCAAGAAAGGTTGGACCAAAGGATCCTTGAGATCCATTCCAGCCCAGTGTTCTGTGATTCTGTGATAAAAGAACTTGTTAATCTTCCATGAGAGAAAGACGTTTTGGGAAACTTAATTTGTTGACTATGGTAACCTCTATTAATTCATTTGGCAAATCACTACTTGCAAAGGACACAGCAACCTAAACTCTTTAAATAACTTATTCTGTAATTAACTTCTTAAGTTACTTAATTGCAATATCTCTTCCTTTGGTAGAGTGGTTGTGACTATTTTTCAGGCTTTTTGTTTCCCTATGTTATATCTTATGTGTGTGTGTTACAATGAAGTTTATTCAAAAATTTTTCAGAGATTTCTTTATATTTCTACATAACCTCAAATAAAATCTGACTTTTTCAATGGGTTTTCTTAAAAGGGTCTACCTCTAGGTTTAATCCTTGTACCAGGAACCTAACATTATTCACATGAGTCACATTAGTATTCACATGAGATTAAAAATTCAAGTAAGGAGTTAGAAACTTTGTGGGGAGCATAAGACAACACTAGGGGATGGCAACAGTGCAAGTCAAGCAGCCTGCAATATGTTCTCATGTTTTTTAAGATCAAACAATACAGCAAATATGAAAAACTCTTCCCATGATGTGATGCAAATATACTTCAACAACATCAGAAATGAAGAGTTGGGGTTTTGTTGTTCTTGGTATTACAAAAAACCCTAACAATACTGACACAAAACAAAGCCAGCACCCCAGCTATTCCGAAAATATTTAGCTCTGAAGAAGGCAATCTCAACAATAATAACTTAATCAGACAGTCTGGCAGTTTAATATATAAACAGAGCTATTATAGTAGAATAAAGAAAAAACAACAACCCCAAGCCAAAGCCCAGGCTTCTCACACAGCAGACTGAGTGGTGTCACTCCTGACAGTAATTGTATGGTGCTGTGCTACATACAGCACATAATTTTGTGTTTAGTTGATATTTGTAAATTACAAAAAAGCCAACCCAGCAGTCATAGTTTTGAGTCATACATTTTAATCATTGTTTACTACAAGCATTTGTAGCTCATATTAATTTAAAGACTGCTTAAGTATTACATTCCTAGTCATCGAACTTTTAATTAAAAAAAAAGAAAAAAACCCAAAAAGACTCAGTAATTTTACATATGCATAAATATTTTTTTTTTTTTCAGTGCTCAGTGTTTGATGATGACCTCTAACATATGAAAGAATATCACTCTGGAGTTTATACAGTGGAGAATCACAAGGATCCAAGCCAATGTTAACTGAAAACTCAAGAAGTAAAACTGATTTTGCAAGCCACACAAGGCTGCCTACTGCCCACTACCTGAGAGTCTTTATTAAGCCAACACAGTATCACAGTTCAAGAGAGCTAAAAATTTGACTGTTCACACCAGAAATTATACCTTTATGAAATATTCCCATGGATTTTTCCCAGTGTGTCCAAACAGTTGCCTACACATTTCAAATGAGAATTTCTCAACACTACTAGGAAAATAATTTCTACATCCTGATGAGACCTCCAGATATCTCTTATGTGAAAAAAGAACAAAGCCTCCTAAAACAGAGCTGTAGATTAACTTCCTGTTAGTGTTGTAAATGTTTGAGAAATATCTTTAGCTTTTGAAACAGAATGAAAATGATGAAAAAGTTAATGTATGTTATAAGTAGTTCCTTCTCAAATTAATTACATTTTTACCTCAAACTGTATCAAAATTCAGATCATATAAGTGTTACATAAAGATGTGTTGACAAATGTATTATTTTATATTATGATAACAAGATCCTAGGAGTTTAGCCTTGAGTCACTAAGAACACCTAGTCTTTGATAGTTCTGAAAACTGTACATTTTATAAATTTCTGTCATTTGCAAAACAGGTCAGACAGACTATGAAGGCCATGTTATATTTTGACTGCAGTAAGTGTGAATGTCTTGAAGCTATGAAAGTATTCTTTCCTTCATAACATAATTTCCTACACATGACAGGTCAGAAAACTTTCAACGTGCTTTTCTAATTGGAAACTCTGAAAACAAAAAATTCATCAAAAGAAAAGAGAGCAAAAAATGCTGATAGATTTGACTATTTAAATTATTTGAAAACACTTGACCTGTATAGTGAGTATTTCCATATGTAATCTATTTCTGTTTGTTTACATCTCAAATGAGTCTCTTCAGCATTACTTTACGAATGTCTAAAATTAAGGTTTGAAGATGACCTGCTGTAAGAAAAGAGCAAAACCCAAAGGGAGACCACAATTAATCTTTCACTGAAGACAGGTTACAGGCTGGCATAGTGTGTATTTCTTGTTTTTTCTCAGTCACCATAGCATCTCTAAAAATCATGCTGGTAGTTAATTTATAAACTACAGACAAACTTCTAATCAAATGCTTTTCATGGAGTACCAGTATAAGAAAAAGTCTCCATTTATTTAATTATTTTGCTGCCAAGTAACTTCATTGCAGTAGAGATAATTTAAAAATAAACATGTATTATTTTGTGATTCAGAAATACGACCAACAGAAATTAGCATTTTTTGTATCTGAAATATTATTTCATTTACTATTTGTAAAATAAGACATCTTCTGTACTTGAATATTCACACTAAATATGATTTGACAGACAGGAAATGTCGCCACAGAACCAAGGCTGAAGAAATGCACTGAAGTATGGGCTCCAACATTTGCTTTTCAGTTTCATATCTGGAGCAGCAAATTCCTAATCTGAGTAAAGCAAAACCGGAACCCAACACATGGTCTCCTTATGGGGATTCTCATCACTGAGCTATTACAAGGTGTCAGGAACACATACGAAATTTCAGAACATAATACTTTTGTAAGGAACAGGTATTGTTTAAGAACATGAGTAGCTCCTAACTGAAATTAAGAACAAAATTCCAATGAAAAACTCTCCAGATATGTTTATAAAAGTATAACTCTTATTGACTAATGATGGGCTGATTGGCAGGAATATAGTATACAACAGCACACTATGTCTAGTATGGTCCTGTCTGACATTGTTATTAACAGTTTACATTTGATTATCAGAATCATTAACTGAAATGCTGTATTTAATGCTATTTACCTGTAGCACTGTGAAGAGATCATAACACGTTTTGGTTTGTAGTGTTAATTTCCAACCTTGCCCCCCTAATTTTTTAAAGGGACTAGTCTTGGGTTACAGTTTCATGTGAAAGTCAAATTCTTGCTTTCTTTACTTTCTGCACTTTTCAGCTTCATTTTTTATTGTAATTTTGACATGAATAAATTCTCAGTACTTTTAGCTATAAACTGTTTTAATAAAATGCAACATTGTGAAGAAACTGGTTATTGTAACTCCCATTATAAATTCAGGGTGAAAGCCCCTTCATCAATCCTTGCTTCATTTTACATAGAGAAACCAGAGTTTTCACATTAGTGGCTACTCTAATTAAAGAGTAGTAAGAGCAAGGGAAATAAGACACAAAAGAAAAGAAGAAGATTCCTCTCAACTGGAGAGATGGACACAATGTGAGAAAGAATGTGATTCTAGGGTGCCGTTTCATAAAGAAATAAATTGGAACCTAATAATAATAGTAGAAACCTACAGTACCATCTGAAAAACGGCATAAATAATATTTCTTTCTATTTTGCTTACCTTCCAACATAAGTGCTTCCATACTATATTTCCATACTAGGAAACTATTTGTTAGCCATCTTATGCACTGACACAACTAACACTGTGGCGTTAAATCTCATGTTGATACAAAATCAGAATCACAGAATCATTCAGGTTGGAAAAGACCCTTGGGATCATCGAGTCCAACCATCAGCCCTACTCTACAAAGTTCTCCCCTACACCATATCCCCCAGCATCTCATCTAAACGACCTTTAAACACATCCAGGGATGGTGACTCCACCACCTCCCTGGGCAGCCTATTCCACTGTCTGACCACTCTTTCTGTGAAAATTTTTTTCCTAATGTCCAGTCTAAACCTCCTCTGTTGCAGTTTAAAGCCATTCCCTCTTGTTCTGTCACTAATTACCTGTGAGAAGAGACCAGCACCAACCTCTCTACAATGTCCTTTCAGGTAGGTGTAGAGAGTGATGAGGTCTCCCCTCAGCCTTCTCTTCCTCAGACTGAACAGTCCCAGCTCCCTCAATTGCTCCTCATAGGATTTGTTCTCCAGGCCCTTCACCAGCTTCATTGCCCTCCTCTGCACTCACTCCAGCACCTTGATATCCCTCTTGTATTGAGATGCCCAAAACTGGACACAATACTCAAGGTGTGTCCTTACCAGTGCAGAGTACAGGGGGACTATCACCTCCCTACTTCTGCTGGTCACGCTATTTCTAATACAAGCCAGGATGCCGTTGGCTTTCTTGGCCACCTGGGCACACTGCTGGCTCATATTCAGCTGTTTGTCAATTAGAACCCCCAGATCCTTCTCTTCCAGACAGCTCTCCACCCACATCTCCCCAAGCCTGTAGTGACGCATGGGGTTGTTGTGGCCCAAGTGCAGGACCTGGCACTTGGCCTTGTTGAAGCTCATCCCGTTAACGTTGGCCCACCAATCCAATCTATCCAAGTCTCTCTGTAGAGCCTCCCTATCTTCATGCAGATCGACACTCCTGCTTAACTTGGTGTCATCTGCAAATTTACTGATAATGCACTCTATGTTCTTATCAAGACCATTCATAAAGATGTTGAACAGAAATGATCCCAACACCGAGCCCTGAGGAACACCACTTGTGACCAGCCACCAGCTGGATTTAGCTCCATTGACCACCACTCTCTGGGACCGTCCATCCAGCCAGTGCTTGTCCCAGCAGACCATTCGCTCATCCAGGCCATGGGCAGCCAGTTTTTCTATGAGAATTCTACAGGGAACCGTGTCAAATGCTTTTCAAAAATCCAGGTAGACAATATCCACAGCCTTTCCCTCGCCCAATAGTCGGGTCATCTTGTCATAGAAGGAGATCAGGTTTGTCAGGCAGGACTTGCCTTTCATAAACCCATGCTGACTAGGCCTGATCCCCTGGCTGTCCATTATATGACTTGTAATGGCATTGAAGATGATCTGCTCCATGACCTTCCCTGGTACCAAGGTCAGACTGACAGGTCTATAGGTTTTCGGATCCTCCTTTCTGCCTCTCTAGTAGATGGGTGTTACATTTGCCACCCTCCAGTCCAATGGGACCTCCCCAGTTAGCCATGACTTCAGGTAAATAATGGAAAGCGGCTTCGCTAGCACGTCTGCCAACTCTTTCAGCACCCTTGGGTGTAACCCATTTGGTCCCACAGACTTGTGTGCATCCAAGTGGTGTAGCAGGTCGCTGACCATTTCCTCTTCAAGTGTGATGACCTCATTCTGCTTCCCCTCCCCATCTCCCAGCTCATAAGGCTGGGTGTCCAGGGAACAGCCAGTACCACTGCTAAAGACTGAGCCAAAGCAGGCGTTGAGCACCTCAGCCTTTTCCTCATCCTTTGTTACTATGTTTCCCTCTGCATCCAGTAAAGGGGGGAGATTTTCTCTAATCCTCCTTTTGTTGTTAATGAATTTATAGAAACATTTTTTATTATCCTTAACAGCTGTAGCCAAGTTGAGCTCTAGCTGTGCTTTGGCTCTCCTAATGTTCTCCCTGCATAACTTCACTACATCTCTATAGTCTTCATGAGAGACCTGCCCCCTCTTCCAAAGGTCATAGATTCTCCTTTTGTTCTTGAGATCCACCCAAAGGTCCCAATGTAGCAATGAATCTGTTTAATATATCCAAATGTCAGTTTGGTATCTATTTTTCCCTTTATGCTTCTGGAAGTGTAATTGGAACATCTAGAAAAAGATTGTAGGTTTTCCTTTTGTAGTCTTTCAACTTTCTCCACTTTGCAAGTGCAAACATTCAATCTGAATTATTTAGATGACTGCCTGTGTTGTAAATTAGAAATGCTAAAGCAAAGTAAGGTTATCAAGCTATAAATATGATAGTAGTGTTGAAATAACCTAGTTGGACATAAAATTTGGATGTCAGGTCTTTCTCTACAGGAGGTAAGAGCTGTTCTGAAAATGAATATTGCTTGCTGGAAACAATATATAGAACAGTTCTAATTTGTTGTTCACATATGCCTTGAAGCACCATGTAACTCTAACCTACCTCTTAGTGTGAGCTCTTGACTACAAAATTCTTATAGGCTTGTGCAGAAGCTCAACCAATTTCTGAATAGACAGGGGAAAATACTGATTGATGAACATCTCCATTTTACTTTTACTTTACTGTAAAAGATTTACTTTTACTTTACCAGATCCTCTTTCTCAGCAAAAATTTCCATCTGCCCAAGTTTAATTCCAGCACTTTATATTTCATGTAGCCTCCCCTTGCATTATGCATAGTTCATTAAGTAGAGCAAGACTTCTGAATCTTATGTCAGAGACGTGCTGTTGGTAGCAATAAGACCTCAGTTAGTCCTATTCTATATCCATCTGCTACGTTCCTAGAGAAAAGATGTCTGTTCTCCAACAATCTGTAGTCCCAGTTTTGTTCCAAGAGGACAAGTGGGTTTTGCAGTTGTAAAGCATAAGACTTGGGAAATCAGATTCTTGCAGTACTGCTTTTGAATTCTTACTTCAAGAAAGATAACCCTGCTTGAAATCTGGTCCTGCTGAACTCATTGACTTCAGAAGACCACAACTTTAACCTGTGTTTTAATAACTGACATTTCCCCATTTGTCTCTTTTTGCAGGCTGGTTCCTGAATAAAAATGGGCTTTACCAGAATGCATGCATTTCTTTCATGTAGGCAGAAAATGGAATCCCTTTTCGTATTGTACATTTGCATTTAAATTGCTGCTATGGAATATGGGAACACATTACTACTAAACTTTTTTCTCTTATTAAATATTCATATTATCAATATTCAGGTATTGTGCTTCCTTCATGATTAGCACAGCAGTACAGTGAGTTAATTAGTAATGTTAATAAAATGTGACTATTCTCTAAAAGATAATTATTAAGCAGAAAATTACATCTTATCAGCAAAATATTAGCTTTTCCTCCTGAAATTTTTTTAAAAAATTGATTTGTCTCTATAAAAGATTACTAGATTACTTTAATTTTCTCATGTTTTTCCTATATTTATGCTAAAATTGGACAACTATCATTTTTCCACTCTACCCCTTATGGTTTATTAAGAATCTTTAATAGAAATAACATTTTTACTCATTAGTTATGTATGCTCATTGAATGATTATGTGAACATGTGGCTTCAGCCTTACGAAACCAACAGAACTTAACTTAAATTACCAGTTCAGTGCATGTATTAAGTGAATACTTTTCATCTTTCCAGTTTCCCAAAACAAAGCTTACATTGGGCACTAGACCAATCTTCACTTATTCTGATGAATATTGTCTAGAATTAGGAAGGGTCAGCACTTTAATAATGTAAATTTAAATTCCCATGAAAATATTGCTGAGTGTTTTCCTTTCTCATCACTTATGTTTATACAGTTCTTTATGTGTGTATTTTTTAAAAGTGAGGTAGGGGAAAAAAACTTTGACAATACATTAAGACCAAGAAGAATGGTCACTGTAGATATATCAATTTCTCCATCATTTCTTTTACTATTAATCTTTCACTTAGGTTAACAACTACAGATTAACTAAGAATAGTTAATGCTAATTTTATGCTTGTGTGAAGCTAGGAACCATTACCAAATAATAAAATGTACATTCCACTCTACACAGCCAACCTCTTACTTCTCTATATTCCTTAGATTCTGCTATATTTGGAGTCTGTGGGTGGGGAAGAGAAGGAGTAAGCTAAAATATAAACCAGAGATAACAATTATATCAAATACCTGCCCTTGTCTTCTAACTTTAATTTTGAGATAGAAGTTTTAGAATTTTAGTACCATCATTTTAATAAATTTCCTCTTTTTTTCCTTATTTTGTTCATTATTTTCTGTTCTACATTTTCAACAAGGACATCCATATCCACTTGCTGACAAACAACAGTACAAACAAAATTGAAGAACATTTTGCTATAGAAAGCAAACTAAATATAAAATAAAAAATGTAAAATGTTGCCAGTTCAGTTGGATTTAGGAAGTGGTTATATTTGCCAAACAGGTTTGCCATAAAGCTAAGCTTATAAAGTCTTCCATCCCTAACCTCATTTCTAATTAGGTCACAGTGACAGAAGAAAACTCAGACTACAATACAGAAGTTATACAGTGTTCTGTCTTGCATTTTTTGTGATAATAACAAGAGATCCAACACCATTAAAACACAGTTTACTATTGTTTTAAAGATATTTAATAACTGTGATGAAATCAAATAATTTTAAATGGGTAAAATGTGGCTCATTTCTCTGTACCATATAAACGTGAAACATGGCTATTGGCCATGTCCCAGGATTAGTATAGATTCTCCCAGCATACATGTGATTTTTGTAACAATATAAATGAGATGCACATGTTAAACTGTCCTTATTTTACTTCTTTACTTCTTCAAGAGAAAAAACAGGCCTACCTAATGCATCAATAGTTTAAATGTGATCTTATATACCTAGCAACAGGTTGTCGTCATGAAAAAATTTCCTAAATTTTACTGATACTAAAATAAATTCTAAGCTAACAGAAGGATTTAGTTTATTGCCATCTATCTTTTATGGCACACTTTTCTTACATAAATTATTATAAAATACTAAAGCATTAATTAAAACTAGTCTTTCCTGAGATATACTTATTTTACAAAAGAAAGGATATTACATTATCTCTTATTAACTCTAAACACAAGAGAGCTGTTAATTTGCTTAACAGCAAATATTAAGAAATTTTAGAAACCATTCATAAAGTGAAAGAAAATAAATTTTTACAGATAATGCTTCATGACCACATGAGAAGAACAGATGGTAGGTGCATACAGATGCTGCTGAAGGCAGATGACTACTGCTCAGTTTTAGCTCTTGAAGTAAACAATAATCTTATTACTGGCAATGGATTGTCATTGTAATGAGAGTAAACAGTAAGATAAAACTGAAGTATCATCATTTTCAGGAGCAGATGCATGCTCTAATCAAACTAAACAATACTAATTATTACATGTAAATTTTGATAGCGTCAAGACACGACAAAGTATAAACTCAACTGGTAGGATAACAGCTACAAGAAATATTTCCTCCCCTTCACAAGCAGACAACTAAAGATGCCATATGCTAATAAAAGGCCACAAAAATGCATACCTCAAAAAGACCAACACACAGTATGACTATAATATAGTCATACTCTAACAGTTATGATTACGTAAGAAGGGAAATACTGACTTTTGTTAAAGAGAATGGAAAGAAGAGTAAAAACTAATAATATTATGGAGTAATATATAACATCACATCATTCTGGTGATCTATTATTCAGTAAATAAATCAGAAAGACTAACAGATATTTTACACAGAATTTACTGAAAATAAAGAAGTTTCTCTTCTACTTTTTTTACCTTTTCTTTGTCAGCTAAAACTCTAAAGATATTGATATAGAAATATTGTCTTTTTGCTCACTAAGCTCATATAGGCTCAGTGCCCATTGTTCCTCTTGAAATGTAAATAAATTGAATAGTCAATAACTTATTATTATTTTGAAATAAACCAAACCCAACCCAAAATATTCTTCCATGTTTGTGGAAACATGTGGAAGCAAAATGGACAAGAAAAGGACATTCTTTTGTCTGTTCTTGTTGCTTTGAATATTTCTTCTGTTGTATTTTCTCCTTTACTTTGCCACACTTTGACTGACAGAAGTGATTGGTATAAAAATGTAACTAAGTATTATATCTATTACTATCAGCGTTCAATTCCCATTTCAAAAATGTCCATACTTCTGAAAAATGAGTAGTATGTCATTCAGTTCTTCGTTCTAGACATCTCAGTAACGGCTGCTTATATTAATTTTGAATGGCAGCCTCTAATGAAGGGCAACTCCATTAAAATGGAATGGTAAATGTGTTTACCTATGAAATTCATTTAATCATTTTGCAGATGGAACATTTAGTCTTGGACCACAGGGAAAAATGATACAGTAAGCATTCATGATTTGGACAGCTGCAGAAATGATGTCTGTTTATTTTGACTGCAAGGTAATTGTTTTGTTCAGAACACAAAATCCAAGATGCTTTTTCTCCCCCTCCAGAGACGAATTCACTTTAGCATGCACCAAGAATCTACCCTGACCATAGAAAAGTCTATACAATGATATCGTGTATCTAACCTCTTGTTCCAGCTCTAGTACACGCACATATCCATCTTCCCCTTTCCCTCAATGCTAGAGACAGATATCTTCCTCCCTGACTGTAACAGAAACAGTATTAGCCCTAATCCCATTATATGGTACCAGGTGTCAGTTTTAAAGTTTTAGAGTTTCTTATAAAAAAGGGAAATTATATTGTACTCTCACATATTGTGGAAATGATGGACTCACCTCTTTCACTTTACCAAAGATTTTCCTTCATCTTCTATAGCTCTGGACTTTGAAGTCTGACTATGAATCACACTTTCAGCATTTTTAATGAACAACAGTTGTCATAACCAATACCAGAGGAAAAAAAATATCAAAATGATTTATATAAAAGTTAAATGATCTTGAATAAATAAAAAGTAACACTAAATGAAGAAATAAGTAGAAAACTACAGAAAACAGGAAAATAAAATGATACCTTAGTTAGAAATTACGACTGACAATGTTTAAGGAAGCTCCTGGGCTAAGATAAAAATTATTACTTTGACTAAATCAATGACATTATGCCTTCTTAAACTAGATATGAATTTAGCCATTTCTTTTACTCTCTTCCAATCTTTCAGAATCCTCTTAAAAGCTTAGCTTTGCTTTATTGCCATAGAACTGTTGCAAATACATAGGTATGTGGCATCTCAGAGGCAAACTCTGCTTGTTCCCTCAGAAAATATTTTACTGATCATTTGTTCATCAGTAGCCAGCTTCCTCTCAGAAACTTACCACATATTGTGTTCTGGATGGGGGCTGTTGAATGCACACATGTAAAGTTCCAACAAAAGAGGTTGCTTGGAGAAGTTGTGGAGTCTCTGTTGCTGGAAACATTCAAAGCACTGACTGGGTAAGGCTCTGGAGAACCACATTTATCCTTAAAGTCAACTCTGCTTTGAGCATAGGGTTGGGCAATATGTCCTCCTTTTCTGAGGTCCTTTCCAATCTAAATTATTCTGTGATTCCAAAATGCTACTGAAACTTGCCTGGAATATTTAAGTCTGACTAAAATGCAAAACTTGATTTTTCAATTTTTTTTCTGCCGAAAAAGTAATGATTGTTAAGCAATTTGAAATGTTTGGAAAACACAGCATCTTGATTGATTTTTATTACTGAATATTTTAATTAGAAATAAGACATGATGCTAGATTCTACAACAGAGAATCTTAGGTACATTTAGGTACGCTGACTATTTGCTAGTGTGTTATTAAGCATAATGAGTTGACATAGTTTACATTTAATAGTCTGATTTGAATATACTGGATTGATAATAAAAAAGAAGAAATGTGGATGATTAATCACTTGTACTTTAGTTGTTGCTAAAGACTTTAACTTAAGTATGATGTTGTTTGCAAACTGAGGATCAAAACTATCAGATTTGAGCCAAGATTTACATCAGTTGTAATTAATTTGGTTTGAAAAATCCTGAAAACATAATTTCATTATCTAAAATCTACATGAGTTTACTTATCTTCCTTATTAATTTCTGGAGGAGAGACAATTTAAACTTCCAAAGACAAAAGGCATAAATATGAATTTGCTTAGGTAACAGCTATAACTTACTAAGAATAATCAGATCTTCTGTTGTACAATCTGAAAATCTGTTATTTTATGTTTCTAAGTGTATGCTATAAATTTCACGGTATTTTTGTATTAGGGAAAAATGGCAAATTAAACAGAAAAGAAAAAAGTATGATATATGATTTAAAGTATAAGGCATATTCTTCATTCAGCATGCTATAAAAATATTTTTCTTTTTTTCCCCAAAAACTAAGTCTAGAATCATTATTAATTCCTAGCCTCTGCTCATTAATATTCTGAACTAAATATAATTTTATGCAACAGTTGATTGGTCTTTTGAGAATTGTGTTCACAATGTTGTCTTCTTTAAATCGACTTATTTTTTATGTTTACCACGAAGTCTTGTAGACTGATCATTTCTGAGAGTAACAACAAAGAAAGAGTAATGTAGACACAATGTGCTTCAACTTCTACTGCAGACATAGAACTCCCTTTCCCAGAATTCTTGGAGGATCAGAAAACATTGAAATCTTCTGATGAGTACAGCCTGAAATATTCATTATGCCCACTTTTCCCTAAGCATCAATTTCAGTCTGGGAAGGAAAAAACCCAAAGAAACAAAAAACCCTCAAATTGTCTCTGCACGTTTACAAAAAAAAAAAAAAAAAAAAGAGAAACACTTATCATGCATCTTGATCACTGGATGAGTAAGTGAAAGGGACTACTTTCATAAAAGGATTCATCCAATACATAGGAGTTAACAATTTATTCTCAGAGGGGCAACATATACAACATACAACAGTGTCACATTTAAATAATCCCTTTTAGAATAGAATTGCATTTCATATTCTTTATCCATATAATGGCAGCAGTAATAGCATTTTCTCAAAATTTTTCTGCTACCATTTCCTCATATATCATATCTTCTGATAAGAGCATTAGCCCTAGGCTCCCTGCTGAAACTACTACTAAAAAAAAAAAAATCAAAAAACAAGTAATAAAATAATATAAAACAAAATAAAATAACAAGTCCAATTACCAATTCTATGCATTGGATATTACAATGCAAACAGATTATCGGGTGTTATCTTTACTACAATAGAGACTTTTTGCCATAAAAATACAGACAAAAAAATGCTAATGAAAAATTTTAATACACAAATGAAATGAATGAAGGAATCAGAGTTCTGTTTTTTGACTAACTATGAAAAGATGGGGATGAACACATGCTCAGATAACAATGCTGTCTTCTGGAGGGTGTGACACTCAGGAAGTAAGCAAGCTAGAGCAAAGCCAAGGGAAAAGACTGAGAAGAAATAAATTTATATTATCAGTGCTTTTATGTAGCAGCCTAGCCTTGAACCTGGATCCTAAAAAGGACTTTCTGATCTGGTTGCAGGCTGCACATAATTGCTGGAAGTGGTTTGGGTCTAATTAATTGACTATAAAAGCCATTAGAATTTGATGTGTTTAGAAGTGATGAATTAGGCTCTTTGGAAAAAGAAGATATCAATAACCAATACTATTTTATGTAATAACAGCAAAATACAGAAGTTCTAGCGAAGAGAAACAGAATCACAGAATCACAGAATCAACTAGGTTGGAAAGGACCTTGAAGATCATCTAGTCCAACCATTAACCTAACACTGACAGTTCCCATCTACACCATATCTCTCAGCGCTATGTCGACCCTACTCTTAAACACCTCCAGGGATGGGGAATCCACCACCTCCCTGGGCAGCCCATTCCAATGCCTAATAACCCGTTCTGTAAAGAAATACTTCCTAATATCTAGTCTAAACCTTCCCTGGCGTAACTTGAGGCCATTACCTCTTGTCCTATCGCTTATTACTTGGTTAAAGAGGCTCATCCCCAGCTCTCTGCAACCTCCTTTCAGGTAGTTGTAGAGGACGATGAGGTCTCCCCTCAGCCTTCTCTTCTCCAGACTAAACAACCCCAGTTCCCTCAGCCGCTCCTCATACGACATGTGCTCCAGACCCTTCACCAGCTTCGTTGCCCTTCTCTGGACACGCTCGAGTAATTCAATGTCCTTTTTGTAGTGAGGGGCCCAAAACTGAACACAGGAATCGAGGTGCAGCCTCACCAGTGCCGAGTACAGGGGTAAGATCACTTCCCTGTCCCTGCTGGCCACGCTACTTCTGATACAAGCCAGGATGCCATTGGCCTTCTTGGCCACCTGGGCACACTGCTGGCTCATGTTCAGCCGGCTGTAAATCAACACCCCCAGGTCCCTCTCTGACTGGCAGCTCTAAACACAATTAAAATTTCTATTACTGCAGATAAACCTTACATCTACAGGTTTATACTGCCAAAATTTGAACTTGCGGAGTCATAAAGTAGTGTATTGGAATAGACAAGGCTCTTAAAGCATTTACAATCACTTCATCTTCACAACAGACACAAACAGCAAAAGTAATTTATCAGTGAACTAACAAATTGATGTTAGAGCAATGAGACTAAAATCCATTTCTTGGAAATACTGTTTCCTAGCACAAAGAGAAGAGGAAAACACAGATAATCAAGATGTACTCTACAGAACAAATATTGAACTTGGAAATCTTAAACACAGAAGTAAGAGAAGTATGGACTTGCAGCAGTTTAGATACATTATCTTTGAATTGTTATGCCATAAACTGCAAAGCAACATTGGCTTTATATGCAATGAGTAGATTTACATGAAACTAACGATCTACAAAAATTGAGGTTGGAAAGCTAGGAGAGTGTAATCTAGAGCTGAGTCTTGGCAACTAAAACCACTGTATTTAATGCTTTATGAAGGATGTGATAAAAAACAAACAAACAAACAAAATAATCCTAAAGCAGAAATCATTATTAGAAAGGGGGAAGAAAAAAATATTAATGCATTAAACTGGATAACGTGTTAAATGTACAACATGAAGAAATAACAATGGTTACTGAGATCTAAACATTTCTTCATTCTAAGGACAAATGGGAATGCAAAAGCACCCTGAAATACACTGAAAACACTATATAACTCAATATTATCTTTTTATGTCAAACAAGGTGTAACTAAAAGAAAACATTAAGTATTAGGGTTATGAAATACACATGAATTACCACTACTTGGGCAAGGCTATTAAACAGGGAGGTGTCATAATCCATGAAGTCATCAGAACAAACTAGAGTAACTCCTTGCAAATGCAAATTTCAATTCTGAAAAGTTTTGTTATAACCAGGATTTTTTTCCTTGTCATTTATAATTCAGAAAAGCAGACCATAAACCACTGATGGATTCAGACTTCTTACCTTGAGCAGATGACAATTCTTTGGTGGCAATTTATTACCCTTAAATGTTTGGAAAATATATGCTGCTTTTAGGAAGGCCTGGAAAGTCAGCTGTTGCATACATTACGTACAGATGGATTGTTTTGGAGGTTAGAACTCAGGTTGTAAAAGATCTAGATTCAATTCCTTCTCTATCTAAATGGATCTGAACCCACATCTTCCACTTAATGGAACTCTACATTACAAAGTAAATGTCTAAGTACAGTAGAGCTGATAGTCTATGTGTCAAACTAGTTTGATTCTGTGATTAATAAATTAAAATCCAGGGCAAGAGTAAACAGGAAGTTCATAACTAATGCTACTCATCTGAAAGGACAGATTATTTGATATTATCTTTCATGACAAGGACTGTCTCATTATTTTACATTAAATTATTGTTTGATTTGAATATAAACAAACAGAAATTGATAAGGAACTTCAAGTCTGCTTCTTCTTTTCCCAAAGTCTGTTTTTAATAAATATTTTTTCTTACTAATAAACTGGAATATATCTGGTAAATCAAATGTTTCAGTTAGTTTGATGTAAATTAGAGTGAAATACCTATGGTAATAAACTTTTTTCATCAGAATGCCTGTGACAGGAAAATTAGGAATAAGAATATTAAATTAAAAGTTAAAATTAAAAGTTAAAAATTTAGCTTTATTAATAGATGAGGGAAAAAGTTGCTTGGGAAAAGGTATTAACAAATGGTTTCAGTGGCTTGGACAGAATGGGTACTATGTATATGCACTATACATTTGTCCATGAACTTCCAGGGTGATGATATTTTTCTTTTGTTAGACAGAATTATCCAGGTATTCAGTGAGAAGTTTTCTCAAGAACAGGGAAAAGAAAACAATTTATATGTTCTTATTTTTGATCGGAAGTATTTCAGCAGGATTACTTAAAGTATATTTTGAATCAATTACAGCCCAAATACTTTTAAAAAGTGTATTTATCAGAAACTGGTTCTAGTTGGTAACCATTAACCTTTTGTTCTAATGATCCAGTCATATGTCATTAAACCCACTAATATTCACTTTTCAAAATTTATAGGAAAAAATGTGCATGTGTAGGCATGGCACAAACATAATCTTTGACTGCATCAGTATATTTGTATTTATGTTTGGCAGGATAGTCAAGTTATGCCTCTAGTTTACTTGACAGATGTGAGAATATTGGGATTCAGTGCAACATTACAAATGCAACTTCTTGTCACCAGTTAGACAACTGCTAATTAGTAACTGTTAGTTTCAAGCTGAAGCCAGATACTATTCAGCTGGAGATGCTTAGTAATGTGAGACATGACTCCTCACTAAAAAAAATAATCTTCTCTAGTAGCTAGATTCAACCCTCTAAGTTGAACACTACTGTCTTCTGGGAACCATCTGTTCCTTGCAAATTATGTTTAAAAATAATGTTAAAAAAATGCGCTTCTAATTAAAATAATCTTCAACTTTTGTTATCATTCACATTGTTAGTTTTATTTGCTTTAAGTTGGCATTTTTGTTCATTTACAAGCACCACATTGGGTATTTCCTTTTATAACCTATATGTTCTGTTTACAGGATATATATAAACCTTCAGATCTTCTTTAAATTTCACAAACATAATCTTAAATCTAAAAAAAAAAAAAAAAAAGTCGTATGTAAATTCATTTTTTTCAAGCTAGAACACCTTTATTGAGTCTTTGGAACTCACTAGAAGTATGCTGCTTTTCCAAAGCTGCTAAATGTTTTTTTGATCAATTGCAAAGAGGATGCAGCATCTGTGGGATCAGACACAATAAATAATTCCAAGCATAGAACAGTGAATACAAATTAAAAAATACTGAAACAATTCAGCTTGATCATTGTGTTGCTATATAGTTCATAGAAACATAACAGAGTCTAAACCCATGAGGTCCTGAGATGTTTTTTCTCACGCAATTCTAAACAAATATGTAAAAACTTTGATATATTAAAGACAGTGAAACAGTAAAAGGAATTAAAAAAGGCACTCATTAACCATATTAGGAAACACGAAATGTTCTTATTATCAGACTGAGTAGTGCTAATGTAAATGCTGCCTCACTGTAACAATTATTTCAAATAATTTTGTTATATTTTAGAAAAAGCAATTAAGATTTAATGTACAACATGATTATTCATTCCTGAGACTTGATTAAATCTGATTTTTATTATAATCCCTTTGACACAAAGAACTTAACCAACAGACCATGGAGTTTTTCTTTATGCACTCTTCCCAGCCAATTCATGCAATAAAGCTGAAAAAAAGTTTAAAAAGCTTAAAAAGTTTAAAAGCTTCTTCCTTGCTGAGATTTCTGCTATTTGGGTTTCAAAGCCTCTATGAGTCATAAATCTTTGTCTGCAGGTAGAGGTTTCTAACAAATACTAAATAGAACCCCCATGCACACATTTGTATCTATACTCATCTACTAAACATAACCATACACTCTGAAGATCAAACATACTCAGTTAAAATCTGCTCTATTTTATACTAGCATTAAAACAAAGAACTTTGAAAGAGAGACTGTTCAATACTCTGTCCTCACCTTAAATAAACAACATCCACAGTCTCTTAACAGACTACTGAATGGGCAAAGAGAAACTTGTTTGATTTATTTTCAGAATCTTTTGTTTCTTATTATTCTACTCCAATTCTTTGTTACCTGACTTTCTCATGAGAGGTCTTACTGCGTCTATGATTTTCTATTGTAGTAACAACAATGCACAGCAGTATGTCCCCATTTTTCACTAGAACGTTAATTACAAATGGACATCAGCTTTAGATCGCTAAAGACAACATATTATAAAACTTACATTAAATTTAAAAACTTTTGTCTGTTAAGTCAAATGACATCTGCATAATAATTTCCTTCTTAAAATCTTACCTGAGAGTAAGATTCAAGAGGAATATAGAAGTTAAAGGAAACAGAAAAGTCCATATCTCTCAAACATTCCAATACATAGTACTATTCTAAGGTAGTACAGGTTATCATGCTCACTGAAAGGTAGTGCTGTATATTTGAAGCTCAGCTGTTTTTTTCTTGGTTTCAAATGTTACAGAAATGTTACACAAGGAGACACTATTTTGCATAATGGGAAGAATAAAGTAGTCAGAAATAACTGAAAAATTCATTAAAGTAAAACCTTTTTTCACTGAGGCATTTCAAGTATTTTCATAGAGAAAATTGGCATAATTTCATTTTCAACTATCAAAAGAGTTATTTTGACAGTTTCTATCCAAATTATTTCAGGTTTTCTATAAAATGATTTAAAAGCAAGATCTTACATACAATTATTATATATACAGGCTAACATGCAAACACCTCCCTTCTTATCCTGCCCCACTTCAAATAGTCTGGAAACTTCAAACGCTTGTCCTACATAGTGACTTCTATAAAAAAATAACCTTTAAGTAATTATGTTTTGATTTTCTCTTCTAAAAATTTCTGTCCATGAAAATATAAATATTATTTCTGAAGTCTGGCTTGAAGTCACAACTGCTACCTTTGTAGGAATCTGAGAAAAGAATAAATGTTGTCATCAAATTTATTACTAAACATAAACAAATGTGAAACACAGGAAGTTGAACCATTTCTGTATGATTCACCTTAAAATTTTACGCAGTTCAAAAGGCTGTAATGGCAGGATTTCAAAAGTCAGACTCAAAATATATGAAGATACAAGTGTAACAATCTACTGAGAGAGTAAGATTACATCAGATGCAAACAGTAAATTATACTGAAGTTCAGAGTTATCTCACAGAGGAAGCAGCATACTAGTCAGTGCTCACAGGTGCGTTTCATGTACTCTGACCCTGAGCTCAAGGAAGAAAAATATTTTAGTACACACGTAAAAATATATAAATGGTTGGCTATTAAAAAACAGACTAGTTGGCAGAACAGTGCCCTAATGAGAAAATGGGAATAAAAGTGTTTCTGGATGATTTATGATCAGCATCCTTTCTAAAACGAGATAAAATGCCTGGAGAGATACACAGTCTATTCCCTGACCTTGCTGAGATATGTCATATGAACAGCAGAACCACAAAGCACATTCTCGAAGGATACAAATAACATATTTATGATTTACTTGACTGCATTTACCAGAAACATGGTTAGCTAGTGTTATTGTCCTATCCTGTGAATGAAAGTACTTGGGAAAGTTAGTAAGACCATAAGGCACCGAGAATTATTGATATATGTAAACCATAGCAGAGTTAGTATTACAAAAAAACCTTCTACATTAAGTCAGTGAAAAGTAAATCTAAACTTTGAACACATTTATTTAATCAAGTAGAATTATAGCAAAGAAAGAACACAGAAAATTTATCCATACAGAAAAACTGAGCCACAATGTAATTCTCAAATATCATGTAGCCCATCCTTCCTAGACTCATTGTAAATGTGGTATCACAATACAGTAATGTTATTGAATTTTGGTTTGTACATGTATCAGCAATTTAACTACAACTAGAATGTATGTTTTAGTGCAAGGTTGGGATTCTTTCTTATAGCTAAGTTACAACTAGTTACAGATAAATACAACTTAAACTGAAATGAGCCACTCAAGATTTTTGTGTTCTTGATACTAAATATAGCCAGATTAGATTGTGTCAAGATGTTGAAATTAATATATTAACATAAATTAAGCATAAGACACATTGCTAAAAGCATCATCTCTGAGTGCCCAGAAAACTGTATACATAAGAATTTAACTATTGTGCAGTAATACTCTAACCACCATATTAGAACTATAGCAAGACTGGCACAGAATAAAATTTTATTAGGGGTTATTTGTTTTGATTTTGTTTGTTTGTTTTTTTTTTCAGGAGGCATTTCTAAATTATTTTTCTACTTTACATTTAAATGTTAAAGTTCTTTACATAACACATTAAAGTTCAAAAATCAGCACCTTTCTTTATGCTTATTGCTACTTCTCCAAAGCAATACCAAAGCATCTTCATTCTAAGCGTACAGTATCAGTGCATATTGTTACCACCAGCTGACTATGAGGACAAGGGTACAGTACAGTACAGACATTCCAGATACAGATTCTCATTCCCAGCATGTCTAAACTAGTACAGAGTAAAACATGTAGATATTTTTGTTGGAATTTAACTCCCAGATGATTGAGCTGGAGCTTACAAAAATCAGCAACAACCTTTGACTTGACGTAGCTTAGTTTTATTCATTTGTTTTATGCACTGGCACAGTTATTCAAATACTGATATCTGAATGGAGTATTGTGGTAACCTGTGCTTGAGAAGACAGTAGTTTTCCTTTTACATTATCTAATTTCTAACAAAGTCAAAATTTCATGTAACAATTCCCATGATATCAAAAGATATCTGATAACTTATTGTCTTAAAACAAAAACAACAAAAAACCCCAATCCCACCAAGAGAATAAGAGGTTACTATCTACTTGCTGCCAGAAAAAACATCTGTATGGAAGTAGAGGAACAAGCAAGCTACCACGCAAAACAGAAAGACGCATTAAC